>NC_054873.1:1963695-2121195 GCF_018320785.1 Cheilinus undulatus
TTCTGCTACTTTTACAATCCAATTTCACCACCTTTCCCACCACCACCACCTTTTTGCCATTATAAACCCATTTTAGCTTTTTTTTAACATAACTTAATTCTGTTTTAAACAAAAGGATCGCTTTTAAGAGGGCTACTTACGACACAAATGAATTAGGATTTGTTTCATTGATGAGAGTGGTTATTATTCAGGTTAAATATTAAATACCACAGCTTAACGTTACAATGGACCATGATTTTGAGCTGACCTTTCCTATCCCAGCCCTCCTGAGCATGTCATCATTAGACACACAGTCTGACCACTGAAGCTCAAAAAGCACTGCAGAGAAGTCGGCTCAGAGGAGTCCAGCTGGTGTCTCTGATCAACAGTAGGGGGGTTAACCAGAAGAATCGGTGCAGCCTCCCGGCACAGGATCAAACCTGCAGACAGGAACACTCGTGGATTATGGCCGGGGAGACTTTCAGCTTTATTTGTGATGATCCAGGGTGAAAACGCTGTGGTTGTTTGGAAGGCACAGAGGTCCAGTTTGAAGGTTTTTTTGTCTAATTGGAGGATCCTCTAAAGAAACACAACAGTGGAGGCCAAACTGGCGAGAAGGAGGCCGGTTACAATGAGAGGTCACACCACAGGAGGGCAATTAGGACGTGGCTGTCAGACATTTCCTTCCACGTTTGTTTATCAGAGGAAACTCTTCACAGACTCGAGGATAATTGGGCATTTTACGCGTCCCGGTGTACTGAAAACCACCAGAAGTGTTTTAATTCCATGAAGGGAGTCAGACATTTGGGCTAACTCACTTCCTGTGGGCAAAGTCTGACATGCTCAGGTGTTGTGCAGGTGTAAAATGCCTCCATCCAGATCAGTCGTCTGGGTTGGGATTCCTGTAACGCTGTAGTCTGGTGGGAAAAGTAATGCAGAGTCAGCAGAAACCTGCAGCAGCCAATGAGAGTGAATTAAGCATAGAGGATCATCTCCTTGATGCTGCATGATTTTCCTGAAAGAAGCTGAAAAAAAAAAAACACTTCCAGTATTTTGTTTGGATTCTGCTGGGGTCTGAAGGGTTAAATTAAAAACTAGTCATCAGCTTTGCATGCCTTTTAATCAGTGCATGATTTGAATCCTCCAGTGTTCACTGAGCATGACTGACTGCTTTGACAAATGAACATTAGAGCAACGTTTCAGCGCCTGATAAGGAGCAGGTCACCATGTTTGTTTATTCACACACCCTGAGCTCCTTAATAAGACCGACTGAGATTTCTCTTTCATAGTTTATAATAAGGTCCCTTCATTCTTTCAGCAGGAACTCTCAGAGATTTAACCCTCAGGCATCTCTAGGGACATTTTTGTCTGTTTGGGCAAATGTTTCCTCTTTCTCTGCTCACCATTTTATCAGTGTTAGTGCATGTGGTCTCATTTTGTGCAACAAGGTTTCTTTCTAGGCAAATTTTTGAATTCAAATTTCAGTTGCTCTAATAGGTCAGGGGAACACTGTGAAACACATTTACCCCCCTTTAAAGCTGTTAAGGACGAAAACGTCCACTTCCAAAAAACTGTTTTTTTTCGCTTAAATCTCTTAAACAACTTCAGCTGTGCTCAAAACTACCAAACATTTCATCATTTTGAGGATTTTAACCCTTTAAATGCCGGTTTGATTACTTAAAGTCAATGTTGTTTTTAATGACTAAAAGTGAAAAAAAATGTGAAATCTTCCTTTAATCAAATGTTGGATGGCTGGGCGTTATTTCTAAATCCAGCGTGGACATGTCAATGATTAGCCAAAATATTGACTTTGATGCATTTTTAGTTTTTGTGTAGCATCAGATGTAAAATGTACTACCCTTTAGAGTCATTAAGGACAAAAATGTCCACTTCATCCAAAAATGGTCATGAAAATAATAAACATTAATATTTTTTTTCTGCTTTTTTGGTCAAATCTTTTGATCGACTTCAGTTCTAATCAAAAAAATTGATTACTGAATAAGTTTCAGGGTTTTAACCCTTTAAATGCCAGTTTGATTACAGGATGGTCATATTTTTTTCTAAAAAAAACCCAAAACAGAACAAAACAAAACAAACAAACAAAAAACAAAACAAAACAAACAAGAAAAAAAACCAACAACACACAAAACAGTAATTATTTTCCAGATAACTAATGTTGGGGGTGTTTTTTTAAATCAGGCCTGGGTATGTCAAATATTAGCCAAAATATTGACTTTGATGCATTTTCAGTTTTTGTGTAGCATCTAAAATTGTTTACCCTTTCGAATCACTTGACGTTGTCCTTAATGACTCGCAAGACACACCAGTGTGTCTAAAGGCCAGTCTAGGTGTGCCTTGGGGATCTGGCTGGACCCTGACACCCCCCCCCCCCCCCGGGAACAGGCCCTCCCCAACTATGATTTATTGATGATCAGTGTACAGAGCTTAACAAATGTATTAGCCCACCTGTCATCTCTGTCTCAGAGACCATCCAGCATCATGAAGTGCTTTAATGCCGACTCTTTCATTTTCAGTCAGCTCTCCACATTTTACCATTTTGAACAGGAATGAGGAATTTCAAACTGAATTCACCCACATTTGAGCCGGCTCACTGGGCTTCTCTGAGAAGTCAGAAATGAATCAAGCATAACATTCAACCACTAAAACTCATTTTTCTGTTCAGGAATGACAGTAAATAACTATAATCTGACATATTAATCAGAAATATTCATGTGCTTTACTATTTTTTTTAGTTTTTTTGTAAATCAGTAAATTTGAAAATTCATGGATATCAATAATAATTCTATTTTAGCATTAAAAATATCATCTGGGTTAAAGAGCTTCTACATATTGGTGTATTAACCATTGCAGAAACATCAAAATGATTTTGGTAATTACCAATGCTGTTAATTTAGGGCAGCTGTGGCAGAAACCTGACTGTGGTTAGGGTTAGGGTGGTCTAATACATTTGTTCAGCACTGTATGTGTGTTAGCATTGGTGCTAGCATCCTGGCTAACAGTTACCTCATTTAGCAAACTATTATTGAGTTGAAATTGGTGATGAAATTATTAATTCATGCTACTTTTAAACAATTTAACCCATTTTTCTACCCGTTTTGCCACTTATTTTGACAACTAAACAATTTTGAATGCTTTTTTGCATTTTTGCAACTTTTTAAAATATGTTTTACCCATTTTTGCAACTTTTAGCTATATTTTTACTCACAATTGTTACTTTTTTACTGGGTTTTGCCTACTTTTGCTATTATTTGGACTTTTTTGCCAATTTTTTAAAACCACTTTTAACCCCTTTTTACTACCTTTTAGCAACTTTGATCCTTTTTTTCCACTTTTCTGCCACTTATAATCTATTTTGCCTTCTTGCTTACTTTCACTCACTTTGCCTTTGTTTGGCCAGGTTTTTTTGACCCATTTTAAAAAATCACTTTCAACCCATTTTACCATCTTTTTACATTTAACCCAGTTTGGCCACTTGTAACCAATTTTTGCCACCTTTCAACATGTTTTTGCCACTTTTAACCCTTTTTTTGGCACCTTATGCCAACTGTTAAACATTTTTGACTGTCTTGTGACTTTCTGTCCAATTTTTTCCTGTTTTTTTTCATCACATTTCACCATTTTTTTCCACTTTTCGCCCACTTTTGCCAACCCCAGTTGGCTGGGCCCCAGAATCCTCTCCCCTTTATCCCCCCCTCATTGGCCACCTTGACTGTTACATTATTTCAAAACTCTATTTTGTATTGGTTTAAATATTTGTATCCCCTCCTGCTGCTGTTTGTGTGAGTGTCAATCAGGAGCTGAGCTGAGATCACCTGCCTACAATCAAGCTGCCACACCTGCAGCTCATCTCCATTTGAGGCACTGCTCTACTGGATAAAAGGCCGGCTCAGATCTCCATTCATCGCCAGATCGTCCGTTAACCCAGTGTGGTAACAGCAACGTAGGCCTTCAATACATTTGGAGAATCATTTGTTTGCATCTCTGTCTTCAGATCTCCGTGGACCAGCTCCTGCCAATCTACCTTCAAGATCCTGCCAAAATCCTATTTCTGCTCCTGTTAAATCCTAAGAACCTGTTTCTGTGTCTGTATTGTGGGTCCAATCTATTCGTTATAACATATGGTGTCCTTTGAGATTTTGGCTTAACCTTAGGTGTGCCTTGGGTAAAAAAGTTTGAAAACCACTGAGGAAGCGCCATCCCACAAAGCTTCGTGCTTCCTATCAGAGAATGACTGAAGCGGTCAGCATCATTGCAGAAGTAGGAGGCAGCAGGTAAAGGTGTGCAGGCACCTGCAGGTCTGCAGGTCTGCAGATCAGCAGGAATGAAGCTAGAGCAGCAGTCTGATCAGAACTGGACAACATTTCTACATTAGCAGAAAAGAACCGTACTGGAAGCTTCTGAAACCTTTGAGACTGATCTAACCTCATAGAAAATGCTGTTAAATCTGTTAAATCTGTTATAACTGGTCAACACTACTAAAGAAAAACTCTTCTGGACGTTCGACCGTGGTCAGTGTATTTCCTGGCAGATCCATTTCCTGGTAGAAACTAGACTCAAAAAATGGGAGAAACTCTTGTTATTCTGTTTTGTTTTTTGTTTTTCCATTTTTGACCACAAATGGAAAAAACGATAAAAAAACAACAACAAAAAAACAAACAAACAAAAAAAACAAGCCGTTATTCTCTTTTTTCATTTTGGTCACAAGAAAAGGAAAAAAGAAAATTAAAAAGTGGCCAAATTTTTGTTTTTTAAATTTCACTATTTTGTTTTCTCAACTAATGAAAAACTTGAGGAAAGGGAAATCATGTGACCCACTGGAAAAGGTGAGCTTTTCAAAATAAAAGCCTCCATGTCAAAACGAGCCATCTTGACTTTTACTGTATTATAATATTCAAAAAGCTCTGTAAACAACAAATGATAAATGATATAAATTGTTAAAGTGCTGGAAATTTAATGGACTGTTGTGTTATTAACTTTTTGAAATATCTTTAATTCTTATTTCAAACATATATATAGCTATTATCATACTGTAAAACACAATAGATGGCTTTTGTTTTGACATGGAGGCTTTTACTTTGAAATGCTCACCTTCCCCTGTGGTCACATGACTTCCTTTTCCTCTAGAATCCATTAATTAATTAATTAAAGAAAACAAAATAACAGAATTGAAACAAACAAAAATTGGACCCTAATTTTAAAATGTTCATTCATTTTTTTGTTTTTGTGACCAAAATTAAAAAACAGAAAAACAACTTGTTTTCCTATTTGTGGTCAAAAACAAACATAAAAGGAGTAACGGCTCATTTTTCCTTTTTTTGGTCAAAATGAAAAAACAGAAGAAATGGAGTTTCTCCCATTTTTGAGTCTGGTTTCAACCAGGAACTGGATCTGCCAGAACGTGCACTGACTGTCAGGACCAACTCTCTCCTTGTTGAAGGGGAATAAAAGCGAAAAGTGGAGCCAACAAAGGAGGGTTGAAGTCCTTGGCAGATCTGTCACCCTTGAGCTTTAAGAAGTGTGTGTGCTGGTGCGCAGAGGAGAATCTCTCTCTTTGTCTCTGAACAGCTCAAGGTTTCCTCTCCACCTGCCCCGTTGCACCGACTTCTCCTGCTGCCGGCTCTTTCTCTTCAGAGAGGGCAGAGAGGTGGAAGCTGAGAAAAAACCACAGAACAGGTCGACCTCTGGGCTCTTCATGTTTGACAGTATATGAAGAGGGAGTGGGAGATTCTTTCTGCTGTCAGATGAGCTTTCCAGAAGGAGAATCGACCTTTCAGGCTCTGCTGCGTGCACACAGTGACACAGAAACATTTCTATCCTACAGTCTGAGTGTGTGGAGGCGTTTCCATCCATATTTATATGACACATTTTAGAAAATGTGAATTCATGCATGTTTGTTTCCACTACTGTCATAGGAGTCAGCAGGTAGAGCTGTTCATGAGACAGAGAAAGGCCTGAAAGCATCCTGAGCCAAAGACTAGTCTTGGATTGCGTGCATGCATCTCTCACTTGAGTCTCTGATGAGTGTCTGCCCATCCCTCTGGGCCAGGGCTTTCAGTCACAAATTCAACTGGGACACATTTTAACACCAAGAAATGTAGCTGAGCCAGACATGCTCAGCGCCCAGTAAGCAGCCAGGAATGCCAAATTTTGGACCAATACAGATCAGTTTGGTGACAAATATTAACGATTTATTTGCTACGAGATTCAGGATAAAATACTGAGTAAAGTTACAAGGACTGCTTTAATCCTGTCTGACTTCAGTCTGCAGCTCCTTACTCCCTCGTCTCTGCTGTAGTGTTAGGGTTCGTGGTTTCCTGTCAGAGCGTACCTCTACTGCTCTTACCAACCCCTTTAAATGTGTGTAAATGTGCTGCTGGATTTAAGAAAAGAACAGAGAGAGAAGCCGTGTCCACTCAAGCCTCATTTATGCTTTAATGCCGTCGTTGACCATTCGAAGTTCTGCGTCGAGGGAACGCGTCGCGCTGTAATTCACCGCCATGTTGCTAGGGGGTGTGGCTGCGTGTGTGTGTGTGTGTGGGTGTGTGTGTGTGTGTGTGTGGTTTCACACCCAAATTCTTGTTTATCTTCTGTTCATGGCGATCGAGGTGGAGCGGGAGTGTTTGGAGTTGGAGCTCATCGATATCGACGAACAGATTCTTCTGTTGCAAATGTTGAAGCGCAGGCGACAGGGAAGGCGTTTGTGGAGGTGGCCTAAATGAGTCGAGGCTGAGAACGGGTGAATTTACCACACTGGTTCGCCCACTGAGGGACCTGGATGAAAAAATTACGTTTTGAGCGGACCAATCACAGTCCTCGTCGCCGGGACGCGTAGTTAGGATTTTTTGGAGGTGCATGTCAGGCTACGGTGTAGGGGTCCGCGTAGACGCAGAGGGATACGTGTAGCTACGCCGTCGCAGAAACATAAATCAGGCTTCAGACTCATCTACGGGGGCCGTGTGTGGTCCGAAGGAAAAAACCCTCCTGAATATATGTCCTCAATAATCCCACCAGAAAGGAATCATTTAAATCCTTGAAAGTGTGTAAGGTTACTCCAACAGTTTTAGTAACAAAGTCCCACCAGAGTCTAAGATATGGTTTTAAAAAAACTTTTTATTTTATTTGCAGCTCAGTCAAAAATGTACAAAATCACTCAAAAAGCCAGATTGTTAATGAAATTGTTAGATTTAACAGATTACATGTAAAAGTAAATTTATCACCAACAAAAATGGATTACATGAACATTTTTGAATGATTCCATGGATGAAAAATGATGTAAAAATCAATTTAGAAGCAAAAAAAAAACAAATTAGTTCAACATGAGAATTAAGGTACCAAAAATTCAAAATTGTGAAAAACTCCACCGGTGAGAAACATGGAAACGGGCGTATCTGTCTGCTTTACAAGGTTGAGTCACTCTGGTTTTGTGCGGGAGAAGGTACTGCACAGCAGAGTAAATCAGCATCGTGTAACTCAGGTTATTTTCTGTAGTTTTAAACAAAAGAATTCCCAGATTTACGGATGTTCCCTAAATGCAACTTGAATTTACCAGCGTCCTTGAAAGCACCACCAGCAGCAGAGTGAAACTTTACTGCAGGATGATCACAGAGCCTGAATTCAAGATAAAAGTCTGATAAAAACTGCAGTTAGACTTTGAAAACCGTTTTGATAAGTTCCTGCTTGATTTAGAGATTGTAGAGTCACTAAAGTGGAGCTGGCAGTGAAGCTAGTGTTCTTGTGGGAGACAGTCATCGGCAGAAATTGGCGGGAGTTCATCTGGATTTCCGGGTGAGTTAGCTGCTTAAGCTAGCTTATGTGTAGTCAGACATGTTATGCTGTGATTCATTTGATTTAAAAGGGTAAAAAGTTAAAACCAGCTGGGAAATTATATAGAAAATAGAGTGTTGAATATGTTTTTCATGTTTGAAATAAAGTTTATCCACTACTGTGTTTTTAGTGTAACTGGCCTAGCGGCTATGTGCTTAGCTCACTGCTATGCTATCATTGTTTCTGGGTGGTTAGAGCTGATAGAGGTTTAGTAAGGACGTGTAAACCAATTTAAAATGTAAATGTGTGTTATATCTGAGTGACCTGTGGAACAAACTCAGACAAAGGAGTTGTTTCATACTTGTTTACTGTTGTTGGTTCAAGTTACTCATTGAGCTAGAGCAGTGGTTCTCAACCTTGGGGTCCAGACCCCCATGGGGGTCACGAGACACTGAGAGGGGATCGCAAGATGCCCTAAAAAACAAGGAATATATTTAAAATGACACTGTTGCCACTTTACACCGATTTTGGTTTTCGTTTTTATTACTTTTTCCCACCAATTTTAGCAATTTTCAAATATTTTTGCCACTTTAAACCCCCATTTCCCTTTCCAACACTTTTTTTCTGCCTGTTTATGACAATCAAAACAAGTCTTGCCACTTTACTCCTGTTCTTGCCTCTGTTGACCCGTTATTGCCTCATTTTTCGCTCATGTCAACCACATCACATTATTTGATATGCTCTTTTTTGCCAGTTTAACCCATTTCTGTCTATTTCTACCCGTCTGTCTTTGTTAACTCTTTTTGGCAGTTTATATCAATTATCATCCCATTTCACCAAATTTTCCACCCATTTATGTCAATTTTAAGTCATTTTAGCTACATTTTATTTCCTCTTACAGCTATCTATGCCCATTTCTGCCTCTTCTTGCTTATTTTTTGCCAATTTTATTAGATTTTTGCCACTTCTAACCATTGCCTGCTAATTTTAAAATCCAATTTCACCGCCTTTTCCACCATTGTTGCCATTATTGAGCTATTCTATCCATTTTTTAACCCATTATATTTCTGTTTTTAACTAAACAGATTTGAACCCATTTTGAAGAAGGCTGTCTAACACACAAATGGATAAAAATATACTTGCTTCTTTGGTAAGAGGGGTTATTTTTCAGGTTAAAGCTCCCCCCTTTATCCCTCCTTGTCTGCACATGATGGCTCTTGAATGTTCATGTCTGTGTTCAACCACCTTCAGGTACAGTGGGGGTCTCCGGTCTCTTGCACCTTTATTTTTGGGGTCCTGGGTTGAAAAGGTTGAGATCCACTGAGCTAGAGTAAAATATTAGGACTTTTGAACTGTTGAATAATTACTCTGCACTCTTGTGTGTAGGCTGGTGTGTTTTTGAGGGACGATTCAGCCGCCGTCTGGGTCCATGTGGCTAGGAGGTGCTGTGGTTTCATCTGGATGCTGATCTTTGGATGCTGTGCTGTTCCAAGGGGTGGCAGACCTGCCAACCTGTATGCATTTTGCGTACCAGGTACGCAGTTTGACATGAAAACACTCTGGTACCATTTTCCTCTCTAAACTACACAAAAAGCTGCGGACGTGTGAGTTCTGAGGGAAATGTGTACTCATGTCTGACAGCAGATGCAGCAGCATGGTGAAGCAGTTTCAAACAATTATGCAGACTTAGCGGAGAATAACGAGTCTGCTAACCTAGGGCGTTATATCCGCGCTCCCCCTCCTGCCTGCCTCCTGCCCTCTGCCTCCCTCCCCGTGCGATGACAAGGTGAGAGAGATGCATGCATGCCAGGCACGCAGTTTTACCTGTTTCCACAAAAACTTCTCATCACTTTGATTCAAGATTTGAAATTCATGCCCAATCCTTTAATTTTTCTTTCCTCTGGTCATGCAAAATCATCTGCGTCAGGAGTCTGAGCGGCCACGCTCCGCAGCTGACACGTCGCTGCTCATAGCTCATAAGTCGTGGTGTGTTGGCTGTCAGTGAGAGGACAGAGCGCTCAGTCTGTGCTAACTTTTGATTAAAGATTAATGTATAAAACAATGCATTTTCTCTTCACTAATATCGTAGCTGCTGCTGTTTGGTTAACACGCTAAGACGTGTGTGAATGTAGCATACAGGTCTGATATGAGACACACGGACAGGAGTGTATGAGGGAGAGATGAGGGAGAATGACAGGAGCACACTGCATAAACTTTATGTGTATTGTTAGGGTAAAGACACAATTTGGTGACAGATTTTTTTGTTTTAATTACCATTTAACTCCATAATACTGATGTTATGATTACACTGTTAGAGAGGAAAGAGGGATTTATTCATTTACATCAGCTCTATAAACATCAGACCCCAGTGTGATTGTACAATATGGACCAGACTCTAACAGTGTTTAATGAATTTCTAATAATGTCACAAATATTTTCCTATTAATCTGCGTATCAGTAAGGGATGTCAAAAGTATGGCCCGTGGGCCGACTGTGGCCCTTGGTCCTTTTGAATTGACCTGCAAGAAATCCATCAAAAAGGCCCACATAAGAACATAAAACTTGTACTTTACTCTTTCTCTTAGTTTAACTAGCATTAACAATATTGAGGTTTGTACAATATGCTGATATTTACAAATTAAATTTAGCCCATATCAGTACCAATATAAAAATGCATAGACCTAACACTTCAGTCCTTGAAACACAGTTTAAGATGAACAAAGAAACATACTTCAGTCTGTAGAGCACATTTTAAATTTGAAGTAATAAGGATGAACACAGAAAAAGACTTCAGATGTTTGTTGGTCCTGCCTAAAGTAAAAAAAATGGATGATAAAAGGATTACAGCAGCAAATAGCAGCATGAATGGAGCTCATTTGCTCCTCTGTCTGATTTCCAAATCATATTGTTCTAATCATCTTCAACCACCAACACTTATAGAAAGTTAGTCAGCCTTCTGAAGTTTTCTCTTGTTTTGTGTCTGAATGTGGAGATGAACCATCAGCGTCTCTCTTCTCTGCTGCACCCCAAAATCCTTAACAATGATTGGCTGTTAGCTTTGTTAGACATTAATGTGGGGCTGTAATTTAGACTGTTTTTCAAGTACTTTCACTTGCTAAGCATATATTTTGTTTCCATGTTGGTAACCATGTAAGAAACATTTTATATATTGTGCTACACGTTTTAAATTTTTAAAGCCTGCCATGGACAGGTGTTGAAAATTAGCACTTTGCTATAAACACTTACAGCAGTGCATCTGGGACCTGTGTATGATTAAATATAATAAATATTTTTTATATATATATATATATATATATATATGCATGCCACATCTAAGTTTGAACTAACCCAGACATTGGAGAGACAACAAGTTAGAACACTTCAGACTCACTCCACACACTCTCACACACCAACACTTACCACACACCCACTCAGAGAGAGA
The DNA here is from genome assembly GCF_018320785.1 of Cheilinus undulatus. Classification (NCBI taxonomy): domain Eukaryota; kingdom Metazoa; phylum Chordata; class Actinopteri; order Labriformes; family Labridae; genus Cheilinus; species Cheilinus undulatus. The sequence goes on from NC_054873.1 coordinate 1,974,902, forward strand.
GAGACTCAACTGTTTCCTGTATATGAAAGAGGAAAGAGCAACACTGACCCGGCAGTGTGGCTGAAACATAGGAACCAATGTTGATCTACAGTTTGAATCGACCGATCAGAGCAGAAAACTGAAGTCTTATGTAGGTGAGTGTAACTAAAATCACAGCAACAGTTGGAGATAAGAGCAGATGTTGGTCAGACCTTTAACAGTCAGTGCTGTGCTTTAAAATCAGTCAGTGAAATCTAAACTTTGTTTCTCAAACACGCTGGCAGCCAGTGAAGGTGAGCTGAAACAGGTAAGATGTGAAAAAGTCTGTTCATTCCAGTGAACCCTACAGACGGAGTTTGAAAAGAATTATCAGATGGATAGATATGAAGACATGAGAGCTCTGACAGCTTTGATTGACTATTTACTGCATGAGTCGTAGTTTCTGCCTGTTCCTGTTTAGCTTTGGGTGTTACTTCTGAGGAAACGTGCTTCCTCTTTCTACTTGTGTTCTTTTTTTGCAGTGGTTTTTACTCTTTGATATAAACTTGGCAAAAAAAAATTACATTTGTCTGTAAAAGATTATGTTGTTGTTACAATGCTTTTTGTCCATAAATCTGACATGGAAAGTTCTGGTTATTCCCCTTTTAAATGGAGCCACATTAGTAAGGAACATGCATTTGTGGGATGAGCAGCAAAGCTGAGTATGTCTACCAATGCCAAACAGTTTATTCTGCTGTTGACTCTTGTTTGGTGGATTGGACGATAACATTTTTTTCATGTAACAAACAGGACCCTGACTTACTTTTATTGTAAAGTGCATATCATGGCAGACCAGCATGGTTGGTTGGGCTCCGTGCTCACCCTGTCACTCATCAAATCTGCTTATTTTTCACCTCCCGCAAACAACAGCTCGATCAGTGTTTTATTGAAAAAGCAGCAAAGGCAAACATATGCCAAGAAGCAGAAATTTAAAGCAAACAATGGCAAGAAGCTAAGCCAAAAACTCCAGCATGAATTTAACCATCTCAGCCTGCGTTTCTACCTGCTGCTCACCTGTTCTGCATTACTCCTCATCCCAGTCATGATTGGAGCCCTGGTGCCTAGAATCTACTCAACAACAAACTAAAACCTTCAAGTTCCTGACAAATTCTACCTGAATCATTTTGGATATGGACACTGTACCATATATTTTTCAATTTTGAAATTCAGATCCGCGCCTATTCTGCGCATTAAAACAAACAAATCCGACCGCTCCAAAATGGACAATTACACACTACAATATACTTTGCACACTTAATTCATATTGCCATGGCTTTGCTAAAAACCTTGGTGTTATTTTGGACAGTGAGCTTAAACTTGATAGACAGATACGATCCACTGTAAAAACAAGCTTCTTCCAGTTACGGTTACTGGCAAAAGTGAAAAATTATCTCCCCAAAAAAGATCTAGAGAGGGCTATTCACTGTTTTGTAACGTCACGCCTGGACTACTGCAACTCCTTATTTCTTGGACTTAGCCAGTCAGCTCTGTGCCCTCTGTAGATGGTCCAGAACGCAGCTGCCCGCCTGCTGACTGGCAAGAAGCGGCGCGACCACATTACTCCTGTCCTTGCCTCTTTGCACTGGCTGCCAGTTAATTTTAGAGTTCATTTTAAAGTTTTATTAATTGTTTTAAGTGTTTGAATGGTCTGGCACCATCATACTTAGCAGAGTTGTTGAGGCCTCACTCGACTGCCAGGGCACTTAGGTCATCAAACCAGCTGCTCCTGGCAGTGCCTCGATCCAGGCTTTCCACGTGTTGGGACAGAGCCTTCGCGGTAGCAGCGTCTAAACTGTGGAACAGCCTACCTGTCCAGGTTAGAGCTGCACAGTCAACTGAGCACTTCAAAACTCTGCTAAAAACCCATCTTTTTTCTTTAGCGTTCAGTCCCAGCTAGACAAGTAACCTTGGCTTTTATCTTTTTATCTTTTATCCTTTATCTTTTATTCCCTGTCTTCTCTTTTACTCTGCCCTTATTGTTTTTATTCTTATTTTATTTTATTTTATTTTATTTTTATATATGCATTTTTAATATTTGGTTCTTTTTATTCCATTATTGTTTTTATTATCATGACTGTTTTTTAAGTGTATGCAAGCTTATATTGTACCCCTGTACAGCACTTTGGTCAATCGAGGTTGTTTTTAAACGTGCTCTATAAATAAACTTTGACTTGACTTGACTTTACTCTTCTCATCTTGCTTGCAGGGGATATACAGCTTAACCCAGGTCCACAGAACAGAGGCTCTACAACGCACTCTTACCATGGGCTGGAGCAAACAGATGTGGTGAGCTGTGCCGGGCGGACAGGTGTGGTCACCGCTGAATTTGTGCGTCACTCGCGGGATGAGCAGGTTGGATCTGGGCTGCCGGACCTGGTTGTGGTGGACTCTAGTAGGGCCCGGCTGGCTGAAGGGCTGCCATGTGTTGCCGGCGGTGGACCGGTGTCCTGTCTCTCACCTGACGGATGGGCTGAGTCAGCACTTCCCCGCCCGTCCACGCTAGATCTCACCGGGTTCTGTTTGTCTGGCGGCCTGACTGGTTTATCCACTAACGGAGTGGAGGATTGCCCCCTGAGCTGCCTGACGGGGCCAGAGCCTCCCAAGTCCATTGCACCACGGGTCGGCGTGGCTGAGCTGCCAGACGTGCAGACTTGTGGATGGCCTAGTGGTCCATTTTCAAGAGAACAGAACTTGGCTCATAGACCAGTCCACATTGCCATCCAGCGAGGAACGGATGCGCGGCCGAAAACTTAACCGTAAAGGATTGTTTGGAGTAAAAGCACCAGCACGTTGACGCACTGCGGCTCTCACTGCTGACAGCGTCAGTCACAAACTTCCTCAGAAAGGCTCCAATAAAGTAAGACCAAATCAAACACGCACTGAAACAGAGACAGCATTTATTTTTCCCAGACTGTCAATCACGCCAAAGTTGTGTGGGATCCAACTGTAAAACCAAAAGGTATTTTTGGAGGACATTTAAATATTAGAAGTCTTGTTCCCAAATGTAACGAAATAAGAGCTCTGTTAACTGGCTCCAATCTTGAGTTTCTATGTCTTAGTGAGACATGGCTGCATGACAGAATTTTAACAAGTATGATTGATGTCCCAGGATATAAATGTTTCAGAAAAGATAGAGCTGTTTGCAGAGGAGGGAGTGTGCTAATATTTATCAAGGATTAATTTAAGTGTAGAGAGGTTTTTCTGTGTGATAATACACATATTGAATGTCTATGTATAAATATATCTCTATCCCCACTTACGGAATTTAACATTCTTGTAGTGTATAACCCGTCCTCAAGTTGTGCTTCAAACTTTTACCAGAATTTAGAGATTCTGCTTACAGGCTTGAAGCCCAGTAGTGAGGTGGTCGTCCTTGGGGATTTCAACATTAACTGGCTGGACAAACATAACAGAAAAAAACTCAAAGACATTACTCAAAAGTTTAATTTTCATCAAATGATTTATGGACCCACTCGTCTGACTCAGACACAAATAGATTTGATATTTTCAAACAAACCTGATCATGTCACTAAAACATTCAATTTATAGAAGTTGGTGGAAAAATCTTCCCCAGGAGCTTTATTGCTAGATAAAGAATTGATGGAAGCAATGGTTTCATCTTTTGTTATGTCTTTGTCTAGTTCATGTTTCTCTGTTTGAGATAATACGGGTAGATCAACTTAGTTAAAAAAACTGTCTAATTCCTGTTTTGATGGTGATATTTCATTTCTATAAAGCTCTACATAAAATTCTTTGAATCTTTTATAAATGTCTTTAGGGTCTTTTGTTATTTTTTTGTCTGTTTTTATGGCTGGTATTAATCTGGAGTTTTTTTCTTTCTGGAGTCTGTGTGCTAACGTTTTACCTGTCTTTTCATCCATCTCATAGTTTTTGCATTTTAATTGATAAAGGTCAAATTTCAGTTTATTATTTGTCAGGGAGTTTAGTTCAGATTTAACAATAGTTAATTCTTGATATAGTGTGTCATTTTTAGGGGAGACCTTGTGTTTATTTTCTAGTTCTGTCAAGGTAGTTCTTAATTTTTCTGTTTGTTGGTTAGTCATTTTATTTTTATGAGAGGCATAGTTGATTACCCAGCCTCAGCAAATGGCTTTATATGCTTCCCATATTGTTCCAAATTGTAGTTCTGAATTGGTGCTTTCTTTTAAAAAGCCCTTTGTGTTTTGGATAATCGTTGTTTTGAAGTTTTTTCCACCAACTTCTATAAAACTTTTGTAGATCTTTTGGCTGATAAACTTCTCGCTGTTTATATAGAATCTAAACACTATAATAGTCTTCCACCCAATATGAACACATCAATTATTACTTTATTATGTAAGCCGAATAAAAACCCACTTGAATGTAGCAGCTATAGACCAATTCAATTGTTCAGTGTTGATAATAAGATTCTAGGCAAGGTTATTGCATCCAGGCTAGATAAAATCTTACCCAATTTGATACATAAAGACCAAATCGGTTTTGTTAAAAATAGACTAGTTAGTGACAATATGCGCAAATTGATACACACTTTTTATTATGCAAACAACCTGCCCAACCCTGCAATTGCTGTTTCTCTAGATGCTGAAAAAGCATTTGCTCGCATCAACTGGAAATACCTTTTCAGAGCCTTAGAAGAATTTGGACTAGGTCAAAATATAATCAAATATATATCAATGCTATATTGTAACCCAATAGCTATCTACAAATGGTTTGATATCAGAAGGTTTCCCTCTTGTTCAGAGTAACAAGGCAAGGCTGCCCTTTATCACCCCTGCTCTTTATCCTCTCCTTGGAGCCATTAGCCTGTCAGATTCGCTCTAAGGAGGACATCAAGGGTATACCTGTGGAAAATCTCGATATTAAACTCTTTTTATATGCAGATGATATTTTACTGACATTACAAAATCCTGAATCTTCCCTCATTCAAACAATAGATCTAACAAAAAACTTCAGCCGTTTTTCAGGCTACAAAATTAACAGTGGGAAATCTGAAGCCATGCCTTTGAATAAACATTGTCTCCAAGAAAGCTTTAAAAAACTACCTTTTAAATGGTCACCTGACAGCATGGAGTATTTAGGCATCATTTTAAGTCAAGACATTGCAAATGTAGTTCCTATGAACTGGAATGCTATAGTAAGAGACGTCTCTGAGGATCTGAAAAGATGGAAATACTTTCCACTGTCCCTTTGGGGTAAAATAGACACCTTAAAAATGAATGTCCTACCACGGTTAATTTATGTAATCAGTGCCCTTCCACTCCCCTTTAAGAAGACTTATTTAAGAAGATTAACTCACTGTTTTCTTCTTTTATTTGGAGTGGTAAAAGAGCAAGAATGTCTATTAACAGACTATTTCTTAGCAGAGAAAAAGGAGGTTTAGGCCTTCCAAATTTAGAAAAATATTATATTGCTATAAATGCAAGATATCCTTTAAAATGGGCATATAATTATCACACAGAATTAACATCCTGGGAAGACAAAGGAACAAGAATAATAATGATGTCAAGCGAATCTAGAATATCAATTAAATTGTTGTGGTTTAATCCAAAAACCTTTAGAAAAATACACAATCCAGTTATTTGGTTCTCCTGTGAAGTGACAAAACTTTTGCACAAATACTTAAACTTCAATGGTCACAACTTCCCCAATTCCCCACTTGGAATAACAGCACCGTCATGATAAAAAACGGACCACTAGAAAACAAAGAATGGGACCAAAAGGGGATCGCATCTTTTTACAGAAGAGGCTATGATATCCTTTGAACAACTAAAGTGCAAATTTAATCTGACAAACAAAGACTTCTGGCTTTATTTACAAATCAGATCACTGCTCTCAGAATTTCTTGGAAAACGTATTAAACGCCCTGAAACAACTGATATAGAAAATAAACTAATGGCAATAATGAAAAATAAAATAAAAATAAAAGACATATAAGTAGTTAAATTTACAAAAGTTTGAATTATGTTAGCAATTGTGTTAATACTCCCCTAGAAAAGAGAGCCTGGATGCCAATATCTGGACATCAGTTTGGCAGAAAATGCACAAAATATCTAACTCTGCACGGAACAAAACGATAAACTTTAAATTTATTAACAGAACTTACTTTACATCTCGAAAACTGAAGCTTATGCATCTGAACAGCACTGACCTTTGATGGCACTGTAACAAAGAGAAAGGCACATACCTCCACATGATTTGGAAATGCTCCAGAATGCAACTTTTTTGGAAGCAAATTTTGCTATGCCTATCTAGAATTATTCAAGAGAACATCCCTTTAGATCCCAAGTTATGTATTCTGAACTACATGGATGTCAAAAACTGGCCTAACTTTAAGAAAAAGATTCTATCTGTGGGGTTTATGAGCATTAAAAGAATTATTGCCATGAACTGGAAAATTACTGATAACATCCATCAGAGATCCTGGCTTCAAACCTTTGAAACTTTACTAGGTTTAGAGCAAATGTCTAACTGTATTTATACTTTGACTGATAACACATGGAATCTGATCAACTCGCAGGTCTTCAGTAACATTAGCTGTCCCGAATGAAAAACAAACGTATAGACAACTATGATGACTCAGTGTCAAATATTTAAATGTACATTATTTCTCCCCCTTCAATGTTATTCTAGATCATACATTCATTACTACTTTTGTGTCCACTGTTAAGGGGTTCCTATACTTAGTTATTCACTTATTTTTATTTATTTTTCCTTTTCAACCTTTAACAGAGATGGTGCAGTCAACCAAAATTAATTACATTTAACTATAGGCTATCTGATGAATATATTCTAATTTATTCCGTTTATAATCTAAGAATCTCTCTGCAGACAGATCTCTTGCATTTCTTACTTTTTAGAATAGCTGTTTACAGGATATATGTAGATAGTTAAATATAGTGGAAGACCAGATTTTTCCTCTTGCTTCTCACTAAGACTTCCTTATTTCCTTATTTAGACTTTTTGAAAATGATGAACTTGCTGAAAGCACAAATGATTGTCATTATTATTTCTTTTCTTCTTCGTTTCTTTCAAATTCCGTTTTCTTCTCTATTAACCTGGGAGGACATAGCTATACTCCCTGTGTCCTCTCTTGTAGGATGTTATATGTTGTAATGTATTCAACCATCTCCATTTCCTCCCCTCTCGTGCAACATTTATGTTAATGCCCCAAAATGATTTAAGTTGTTATCAATTGTAAACCCTGAGCATCAAATGAAATAACAAAAAAAAAAAAAAAAAAATTAAAAAATATATATACAATTTAGTCTGTGGCCTGTCTGATCATAACATGGTACCAATTGCAAGAAAACTTACCAAGAAACATCTGATTGGCTACTTTAATAACAATCATAAGCAAGTTAAATTTGAAATCCCCTGAAAGGACCTGAGTGAGTTTGAACATGAATTTATGAGCTACAACTGGGATGAGGTTTTACAACGTGACAAGGCAAATGAGTGCTGCAACAAAATGATATCCAGCATTGGTTGCATTGTTGACAAATTTATGAAACAACATAAAAGGTCACCGAGAAAAATCCAGCTCCCGTGGATAAACAACATTGTGCGTCAACTAATGAAGAAAAGAGATTATGCCCTTAAAACCTTCCTCAAAACTAAACTTATCACTGATTTACAGTTATTCAAAGGACTGAGGAATCAGGTAGTCAAAGAACTTTGCACTCTGAAAGCAAATTACTACATTCAAGTCTTATCTGAAGCTAAAGGTAATGGTAAGATAATCTGAAAACAACTAAATAGTCTCATTAAACTAAAGGCTACCACTTCTTTCAACAAATATGAACTGAAAATAGGAGAAAAATCATCTCTGACCAGGCAAAAGTTGCCAATAAATTCAATGATTTCTTTATCCAGTCTGTTAAAGATCTTGCCATGAATTTCTCTCAGATAAACTGTAATCTGAGTAGTACAGTGTTTAATGATGATGATGTCAACTCATTTCAGCTCAAGGAAGTTGACCAATTAACGGTTTTAAAAGCAATTAATAATTTAAAGTCCACCTTCTCTAAGGATATATATAACCTGGACACATCATTTCTAAAAAACTATGGTAATATTTTGGTTCAGCCTCCTACTCACCTTATCAATGTTTCTATCAAAACTGGCTTATTCCCTGATGGATGGAAAAATGCTTTTGTCAAACCAATTTTAAGATCTGGGAATGCTGAAGAGATGAGTAACTACAGACCAATTAGTCTTCTTCCAGTCATGTCAAAAGTGCTAGAGAAGATAGTCTCTGATCAACTACTACACTGTTTAGAGACAAATCATTATTTACATCCTCTCCAGTTTGGTTTTAGACATTATCACTCAACAGAGTTAGCTACTTGTTTGTTATTGGAAAATATTAAACAGTCTCTGGATAAAGGAAATGTAGTAGGTGCAGTGTTCCTGGATTTAAAGAAAGCATTCGACACTGCGAACCATGACATTTTAATTTCTAAATTGTCCTTGTTTGATTTTTCTAAAAGGTCTCTTTCATGGTTCAACTCATATTTAAAAGGTCGTCAACAATGTGTTGTGATTAATAACACAGAGTCTGTTTTTTACAAAACTGAAACAGGAATCCCACAAGGAAGTGTCTTAGGTCCTATCCTTTTCAGTTTGTATATTAACGACTTGCCAAACGTCTGTCCGGATGTCGGTCTTCAGATGTATGCGGATGACACAGTTATCTATGAGTCCGGTAAAACCTGTGGTGCCGCTGCTGATGAATTAACTAAAAACTTACAAAAAATAACAAATTGGCTAGGCACCTCTTGTTTGACATTAAATACAAAGAAAACACAGTCCATCTGTTTTTCCATCAAAAAGTTGCCTGATACAGAAACACTGAATGTTGAAATCAGAGGTGAGCAAATTGAACAGGTAACAGACGTGAAGTATCTGGGGATTATTTTAGACTCTCAGTTGAATTTTAAAAGCCAAGTTAAAAAGATTTGCCAAACCATTAGAGCTAATCTCTGTTGTTTTAGAGTGATAAGAAACTGCTTGACGAGTAATTGTGCTTTTATGTTTTTAAATTCGATGGTACTATCACACCTTTCTTATGGTTTAACAGCCTGGTCCCAAACAAATCAGTCAGTGATCAAACCCTTAGAGTGTCTCTAAAACCAAGCTCTGAAAATCCTGGATAAAAAACAAATTAGACACCATCACTGCCATGTTTTAAACAAATACAAGATCTTACATTTTAGTAATTTTATTAATTTCCACAGTGTAAAGTTTGTGTTAAAATGCTTAAATGGACTTGACCCTCCACCTTTCTGCACATATATAAGGAGACTACAGAGCTGCAGTAGATCCACCAGAGCAGCATCAAATGCAAACTGTATCATTTCATTTCGCAAAACATCATTTGCACAGACTGCATTCGCTTTGAAAGGAGTGAAATTCTGGAATTCTTTACCTGAACACCTGAGATGTATCACAGAGTTCACCACCTTTAAGAGAGCTACCAAATCCTGGTTATTTCAGCAACAGAGCTGCTCTCATGTTTGATTTTCTGTAACATTGTCACTGTTTAATGTGTTTTTTACTGTCTCCATTGTACCCTGTCATTTTTTTCCCTTTTTAATCAACTGTTTTAGCTTTTTTATTCTTACAACAGCCCTTCTAGAAAAGCCCTGTAGCATTCGCTACAAACACTATGCTACTTGCATGGGAAGCCTGTTCTCAGTTGTCTGTGTTTATTGTGTCTGTCCCTATTAAATAAACTTTAAATAAATACTATACATATGTCTTTCCAGAGGGAGGAAGAGTCACATGATGGAGGGCCAGCTGTCCTGCTGTGCTGCGTGTCAGGACGTCCTGAAGGATCCAGTCTCTACCAGCTGTGGACACTGCTTCTGCAGAGAGTGTATCACCTCATACTGGGACCAGTGTGGTTCATCAGGAGACTCTTCCTGTCCCCAGTGTGGAGAAAGCTCCGAGAGAGGACATGGACTGGAGACGGCCGGTCAGACCAGCGCTGAACAAAGTAAGGCTGAACACCTGTCACTGTTGTGTCATTAAACAAATATTGTTACATCCAAGATCCAAAGACATTTAACTCCATGTTTGATTTGATTTTTCTGCTGTGGATCATTCCAGTCCTGTTAACTGTCCTGTTCTAGTCTCTGAGAAAGTGAAGTGATATGATTTATGCTGGATGGTTTTGTTTATATGATATTGTCATTTCTCTTTTTCTGACTCAGTCAGAATTATTCCTGTCCTTCTTAGCAAAAACCCTCTGAGACAGGGGGTAGAGGGTAGCAACAAAAATGGCTGATATTTGTCATCTTCACTCTGAAGATAATGTTGTTAATCTTTTGTTCTTTTGATCTTGTCATTGACCATAACAGCCAGATAACATTTCTTTGTTTTGGGACACTTCTTTCTCTTTTCAGTGAGAGGTGGTCTTCAGGAGGTTTTAGATGAACATAAGATCAGTCTGAGGAGGAGATGTGAACGTGTGACTGAAGGAACTGGTGAAGCAGGAAGTAGAACTCTCCTCAACAGGATCTACACTGAGCTCTACATCACAGAGGGACAGAGTGAAGAGGTCAACAGCCAACATGAGGTCAGACAGCTTGAGACAGCTTCCAAGAGAGAGATCATCCATGAAACACCAATCAAGTACCATGAGATCTTTAAAGCCCTCCCTGACCAACAGAAACCCATCAGAGTGATTCTGACTAACGGTGTCGCTGGTGTTGGGAAAACCTTCACGGTGCAGAAGTTCACTCTGGACTGGGCAGAGGGCTTGGAAAACCAGGACATCAGTCTGCTGGTTCTGCTTTCATTCAGAGAGCTGAACTTGATCAGAGATGAGCGCTACAGTCTTCTGGAGCTGCTCCGTGTTTTCCATCCAACATTCCAGAAGGTCAGAGCAGAGACGCTGGCTGTCTGTAAACTTTTGTTCATCTTTGACGGCCTGGATGAAAGCAGACTGTCGTTGGATTTCAGCATCAGTGAGGTTGTTCATGATGTCACACAGAAGTCATCAGTTAATGTGCTGTTAATAAACCTCATCAAGGGGAATCTGCTTCCCTCAGCTCTCATCTGGATAACTTCTCGACCTGCAGCAGCCAATCAGATCCCTCCTTCACGTGTGGACAGGCTGACAGAAGTCCGAGGCTTCACTGACACCCAGAAGGAGGAGTACTTTAGGAGGAGGTTCAGTGATGAAGATCTGTCCAGCACAATCATCTCCCACATCAAGACATCCAGGAGCCTCCACATCATGTGTCTGATCCCAGTCTTCTGCTGGATCACTGCTACAGTTCTGGAGAACATGATGAGCACGGAGCAGAGAGGAGAGCTGCCCAAGACCCTGACTGACATGTACTCACACTTCCTGTTGGTTCAGACCAAGAGGAAGAGGCAGAAGTATGATGGGGGACATGAGAGCAGTCCACAGGAGCTGATGGAGGCTGAGAGAGAAGTTCTTCTGAAGCTGGGGAGGCTGGCGTTTGAACATCTGGAGAACGGAAACATCATGTTCTATGAAGAAGACCTGGAGCGCTGTGGTCTGGATGTCACAGAGGCCTCAGTGTTCTCAGGAGTTTGCACAGAGATCTTCAAAAGAGAGAGTGTGATCTTCCAGAAAACGGTTTACTGCTTTGTTCATCTGAGCATTCAGGAGTTTCTGGCTGCAGTCTACATGCTCCACTGTTTCACCAACAGGAACACAACAGTACTGGAGGGTTTCCTGGAGACAGGAAACAGTGATTATGATGATGACTGGAGGTTTGATGATGATTATAATGACTGGATATTATATGATGTTTATGATAACCAGATCAGGATTCCCTCTGAACGTGATGACACTTTGGAAGACTTCCTGCGTAGAGCCATGGAGAGATCTCTGAGGAGTGAAAATGGCCACCTGGACCTGTTTGTTCGTTTCCTCCATGGACTGTGTCTGGAGTCAAACCAGAGACTCTTAGGAGGTCTGCTGGGTCAGATAGACAACAGTCCAGAAACAATCCAACGAATCATTGACAACCTGAAGAAGATGAACAGTATTTATATCTCCCCTGACAGAAGCATCAACATCTTCCACTGTCTGATGGAGATGAATGATCTCTCAGTATATCAGGAGATCCAAGAGTTCCTGAAGTCAGAGGACAGATCAGAGCAGATACTCTCTGACATCCATTGCTCTGCTCTGGCCTACATGCTGCAGATGTCAGAGGAGGTTTTGGATGAGTTGGACCTGGAGAAGTACAACACAACAACAGAGGGAAAACGGCGACTGATTCCAGCTGTGAGGAACTGCAGGAAGGCTAAGTAATTGTAGATATGATGAGTTACATAAATCGGTTCTAAATGCTAGTTAGTTCTTGTACTGACATGGTGATACAGTTATTAATTTTCTCTAAATTCTGTTGTTTCACATCATGTATCTAGCCGTGTGCCCTGAATACAAACCAATGTTTAGATTTGTATAGTTGTCCAGTTCCAGAATTAGCTGACTATTTCCAACACTGACTGGGGTAGGTGATTGCTTTTTGCCCTGAGAGGGGAGGTTTCAGTAGAAATGACCAGAAGTCCCCTCCCCCGCCCCCATCACCTTCATTAAGACTGAGACCTCATATCTGAGGTCTCCCCCTTTTAACACCAAACAGAAGTTCCCACATGACTCAACCAGTACATCTAGATTAAATGTTGAGCTTATTTTGTTATTCACTTGCAGCAACTTCTTTCTTATGAATGGCAGCCTGACAGCAGTGACTTTTTGAGATGGTTCTCTAATCCAGAGACAGATATCTAAATAGAGGGGAATGGAAATTTAGCTAACAGACTCAAACTTGAAGATTTGCAGCTGTTCTAAAACATGATGAGAGCAAAAAGTTTTGTCTTAAACAATGACACAAATTCCATGAAAGTGTAATTCAAATGTAACCCAGCAAGTCACAGCAATTCATTGTCAAATAATTCACATAAATATCATGTGTCCTTTTTTCACGACTATTTTTGCAATATATGTCACTACAGAATTTATGTCAACTATCTCTCAGAGGCTCACTGGGAAGTCATAACCTCAGCTCTGAAGACCAACCCCTCCCATCTGAGAGAGCTGGAGCTGAGGTCCAAGCATTCTGACGTAGGTGTGATGCTCCTGTGTTCTGGCCTGGAGAGTCCGAACTGTCGTCTAGAGATTCTGAGGTCAGATTACTCACTGTAGCTTATGAACCTGTACATGAAACATTTACACTGTCACATTCATTTACAGAATTTTCTGTCATGTTCATCCACATCCTTCAAATGATGCATGCTGATTAGTATTTCTCATTATAGCATTAAAACTTAAAAAATAATAATGATTTAGCTCAGGACATATCTGTCCTTGCAAATATTTTGATAGTTTGCTAAACGACTAACAGGGATTGCTACTTCAATGCTATAATCATTGATAGTAAACTAAAATTTGTCTTTTTAAGGGTACAGTCTTTTTCATAATATGAATTAACAACACTGGTCTATTGTAGTAGTCCACATCAGAGAGTACGGTCCAGACCTGCCCTCTTTGTAAGGTGTCTTGAGATAACTGTGCGCCAGAGATAGCTGTTCTTCCCTGGCCTCAGCTCTGGAGTCCACTATACAGCTTCATCTAAATTAAAATTAAAATATCATCAGATAATGGATTTATTTCAGTAATTCAATTCAAAAAGGTAAACTAATTTATTATTTAGATCCATTAAATATAGACTGATATATTTTAAATGTTTATTTCTCTTAATTTTGATGATTATTGCATACAGCTACTGAAAAACCACAATTCACCATCATAGAAAATCAGAATATTACAAAAAAACAATAAAACTTGTTTTTAACACAGACATATTAGACTACTGAATAATATGAACATGTTCAGCACTCAATGCTTGGTCTGGGCTCCTTTTACATTAATTTTTACAGCACTGCAGTGTGGCATAGAGGCGATCAGTCTGTGGCACTGCTGAGGTCTTATAAAGCCGAGGCTGGCCTGGGGAGCCTTCATATCTTCTGCATTGTTGGGTCTGGAGTCTCTCATCTTCATCTTCGCAAAACCCCAGAGATTTCTATGGGGGGTCAGGTTAGGCCAGTTTCCTGGCCAATCAAGCACAGGGATACCAGGGTCCTAAAACCAGGTGTTGGTACTTTTGGCAGTGTGGACAGGTGCCAAGTCCTGCTGGAAAATGAAATCAGCATCTCCATAAAGCTGATCAGAAGAGGGAAGCATGAGGGGCTCTAAAACTTCCCGGTAGATGGCTGTGCTGACCTTTGACCTGACAAAACACAGTGGACCAACAGCAGCAGATGGCATGGTTCCCCAAACCACCATTGACTGTGGAAACTTCACACTGAACCTCAAGACACTTGAATTCTGGCCTTCTCCTCTCTTCCTCTAGACCCTGGGACCTTGATTTATAAATGAAAAGCTACATTTTCTTTCATCTGAAAAGAGGATTTGGACCACTGAGCAACAGTCCAGTCCTTTTTGTCCTTAGCCCAGGTCAGAGACCTCTAATGTCTCTTGTTCAAGAGTGGAACCCTTACCCTAACCCAAATTCTTGAATGGGCTTCAATTCACAATCGTCTCAAGGCTGCGGTTATCCCTGCTGCTATTGCTCCTTGTTTTTTTTAACCACTTTTCTTTCTTCTATTCAACTTTCCATTAACGTGCTTAAATACAGCACTCTGTGAACAGCCAGCTTCTGTAGCAATGACCTTCTGTGGCTTACCCTCCTTGTGGAGGGTGTCAATGACTGTCTTCTGGACATCTGTCCAGTCTGCAGTCTTCCCCATGATTGTGTAGCCTACTGACCCGGACTGAGAGACCATTTAAAGGCTCAGGAAACCTTTGCAGGTGTTTGGAGTTCGTTAGCCGATTAGGGTGTGACGCCATGAGTCTTAAATATTGAACTTTTTCACAATATTCTAATTTTCTGAGACACTGACTTTTTGGGTTTTTGGGTTAGCTGTAAGCCATAATCATCAATATTTCAAGAGATAAACACTTGAAATATATCAGTCTATGTAATTCATCTATGTGATGATATATGAGTTTACCTTTGTGAATTGAATTACTGAAATATATCGACTTTTTCATAATATTCTATTTTACTGAGATGGACCTGTATTTCTGCTCCCCGTCTTTCATTACAATTATCAGTGTGTTTCAATCAAAGTATCAGATGACTTTGCTCTCCTCTAAAGTGGGAGGGTCCTAGTGATGTTGTTGTGACTTTCTGGGTATTTAACATGTAATTAATTACCCTTAAAGGCACGAGTAAATTGTATTTGAATAGTTATATTAATAGTTTTTTTTTTTTATTACATTTTGTAACACTAGATTACTGAAAAAATAAAAACACATGACATCTCCCCTCTCACCCCTGCAAAAAATGGATTCTTCCAATTAAAGTAGCACCTGTGATTGTTTGACCAATTGGATTTTGGTCAGACATGAGATCATCGACCAATTAATCGATCAATCAACTTGAGGCTGTCAGCCCTAGACCTTTCCAAGAAGAGTAAAATACTGTTTCTACAACAAAACACACTCAACCAGTACAGAATCAAAGTCAGTGATCAGTTTTTAAAATAAGAATCTGCATTTCTAATTTTGATTAAAACCAGTACAGTGAAGGTGGAATTTAATGTTCATAATCAGACTGTAAATTGAAACAAATGTTTAACCCTTGCTCCCTTGTAATTTTTAGCTCCATCTGTCCTTGTTTGTCCATATTCTGGACATACACAAAACTGTTAATAAACAAATAATTTTTCAATGTTTTTTTTTTTACTTTGACTGCTTCAAATCTCTTCAACAACTTCAACAACAGTTATTGTACACCCTGTCACTGTTATTTTTTATGGTTAAAAAACACACACACAAAAACACCATATTTCCCATTTAAATGATCTAGATAAAAAAATGGTAAATACAGTCTTGGCCATGTTGATGAGTAGTAGTAAAATTGAATTAGATGCGTTGAAATTTTTTTTTGTAGTGCCAAATTCCATATTTTAGCTCCATCTGTCCTTGTTTGTCCATATTCTGGACGTACAGAAAACTGTTAATAAAATACTCATTTTTCAACATTTTTTTAAAACTTTCATTGATACTAAGTATTGATTGAAAAATTTCTCTTAAGTGAAGTTGTAGGAGGCTCTCAAAAGAGCCTTTTTGTCTGTGTGTGAGCGCCGGTGTGTGCGTTAAGGTGCACAGGCGCTGCAGACTGACCCTGCATGGCTGGAGCAAAAGGAATTTTTTCAAATTAAGCAGGTGGTCACCAGTCGCCCCTGCAGGCCCCACACTGCTTCTTTTTCCTTTTAGTTTTGCCTCCTTCCTGATGGCCCTCCGATGCTGCAAACTCTGTCTGGATGTTGGTGGCAAATGCCACAGCTGCACCGGTGTTGGGAAGGTGTGGCCGTTGTGCGTTTTGCGGCTGAATCAATTCAAGGCCCAGATCCTCCAAAAAGAGTCGCCTCTTGTGGGTTCTTCCCTGGTTCCATGTGGGGTTTGTCAATATCCACAGGATGAAAGCATTGATGCCGGACAGATCCAGGATGATGTGAAACAATGCCATCGGCCACCGGCGTGTGGAGTGCCTGCAGGTGTATGTGCAGGCAAGTTTGTCAAGGTTGTCCACCCCGCCCTTGCAGCGGTTGTAATCTATGATCATGGTCAGCTTCTTCTTAGGACCTCAAGACACCTCTGGCTCTCTGTGCTTAGTGCTAAGGAGCAGCACATTCTTCCTCCGTGGGGTGAGATAGGACACGGCGGTGTGGTCCTCGTGAAGGCAAGATTGATATCTTGCTTGCCCTCTGTCGGGTGCGAAGGGGTTCTTGAGGGAGCTCTGGTTTGTTGGTGCATATCGCGCCAAGGAGAGCCACCTTGCGCTGCAGTAGCTCCTCACCAAGGGCTCCTTCCTTCTCCTCCGAGGATGACCGCGTCACCTGTTACATCGCCTCTTCTAGGCTGAACCTCTTCATTGGAAAATACGCTTTTTGAAAGGAATTAGCTCTTTTGAATAGGAATTAGCTCTTTTGCAAGATGGAATGACAAGTCCTCTTCCCGTACAGGTATTTATGGTACCAGCAAGAATCTTTGTTTATAAACAAGCTGTTCAGAGTTGTTAGATGATGTTTTAAGTTTACCTGCAGCGGCACCTTCCAAGTTTTTCTCTCTTTCCACTCAAAAAGATGAGGACACATTTGCATTTATAAGGCAATGATTTCTTTTTTTTTGAGAGCAGCACACAATAGTTATTTCAATTGAACCAGCCACTGATATAGGCTACATGAACTGTGACTGTGACATGTTTGAGTTGCCAATCTGGCTCATTATCAAAGGACTATATTTCCCAGCTCCAAAATGGCGTAGTCCGGGAAATGACGTCTCCTCCATGGGTGAAAGATCATGCTGCAGACTTACCTCCTGTGCGCTGAGCCTTGTAGTGGAGAAAAACTGATGTCTGCACGAACAAAAGAAAATATACCATTTTGAAAGAGTTATTGGTGGACCAGAGACCCAAAATGTGCTGTGATGTGTTAGATTTCATAAACAGATGTCAGTGAGCCTGTATTAGATGACAAAATTACATAAGACTTGGATTCATTGAGATAGCATCCATGCTAAACAGATGAGTCTATTGGAGCGAAAAAAAACCGCCAGTTTCACCATCCTTTTCTTGAGCCTACTCCTCTACCAAATCATATGCGAGTGAATGCATTTGTTCACGTTAAGTTGATTTTATATACAGACATATAAAATCAGAGGAAATATGTAGGATATGAATCACGAATATGCGCATTTCCACCTCTAACCAAAATGTGACCACAATGACGCTTATTGCGCACATACATAAATTTACTGCATATTTGAAATATGATATATTCTTACCTATTGATCAAAAGGGCCCATGCATCCTCATGCATGTCCATCCACTTGCTATGAAGTGAGGGCAAAGTTGAAATTGTTTAAATGTCCCCCTTTCTTAGTCCCAGACTGCAGAACTCAGAAGTAGCATTTTTGACTGTAAACACTCCACTTACGGCATGTCTGGCTGTAAACATAGACGCAGATTCGCACCCGAGCACACATGTAGGAGCAAACAAACTTTCTTACACATGTAGCCCACTCTCAGACATCCATATCTAGTGGCATGAATCATTTCATTTAATTCTGATGATGTTTAGTGGATGAAATAGCGCTTCAAACACTCTGAGTCCATGGAAGAAGTCCTGCATGTGTGTTGCCAAAGGGGTTAAAATGGTGCGCTGGCACCATCTGCTGGATCACTGTGGAATGGTGAAATTTAGATCCCTGGTAATCGAGTGACTGCAAAGAAACAGCTGCTATAAGTTGTGTTGGTGCCATAGACACACAGTCAAAAAACATGTTTTGAATGAAAGTCTATTGTCCAGATTTCAGACAAACAAGGATGGATGGAGCTATTTCACGTCAATCGAGTTCTATGGGCAACACAATTTTTTTTTTTTTTTTTTTTTTTTTTAATATGAAGGAAATCATAACTTTGGCCAAATTTAATGCCTCAATCTATAAAAATGTGACTATCAACTCAAAAAAATGATGATAAAAATGATGAATGTCCTCAAAACGGACATAGTAGGATCTGAGGGTTAAAAGCTTTTTTTCATCAACTCAGTAGATGAGTGGATAATGTGTGTGGAAGGCTTACTGTATGGTGACTAACAGAGACTAAAGAACATAGACACTTGGTCAATGAATAGTATTCTATCCTTAAATGCTGGCATTCACAGTTTATTATTTTTTCAAAGTGCATTTACTGTATCAGTTGAGCATTTACTCAGTCCTATCTTCATTGATGTGATTTTTTTCAGACTGAGTAATTGCAGTTTGTCAGAGATCAGCTGTTCTTCTCTGGCCTCAGCTCTGAAAGCTAACTCCTCACATCTGAGAGAGCTGGACCTGAGCTACAACGACCAGCTCCAGGATTCAGGAGTGAAGTTTCTGTGTGACTACCTGCAGAGTCCAAACTGTGAACTGGAGACTCTGAGGTCAGAAATTCTTGTCACTTTATTGTGTCATTTTTTTTTTTTTTTTTTTTCTTCCAAGCAGTGTTGTAGTCGAGTCACCAAACCTTGGGTCTGAGTCGAATCCTGAGTCCCTAGTGTTCAAGTCTGAGTCACCAAAGAAAAATCCTAGTTGAGTCCCCTTTAACTGAATCTGAGTCCTAGATCAGTTCCCAGTACCTAAAACCTAGAGCCAGATTAAATTAAATTTTGAATTATTTTAAGCCAAGGACTAGCGGAGCTGTTTACAGCAGTTGTGAACCAACAAAACCAAACATCTACGACCTTGTGATGGAGTAGACTTACAGACAGGGTTCATTTTGGCAACTGTTTTTAGTTTTAGTCTTTAGACAAAAATAGTATAGGGATGCACCGAAATGAAAATTCATGGCTGAAACCAAAAAACGAAAATGAGGAAATCAAGGCCGAAAACCGAAACATCGAAAGAAATTATTATGCCAGTTATTAGTACCATTGCATTTATGGCTATGACTGTGTACTAACCTCACTAATATCAATTGCAATTGCAAAAATTAATATTAATGCTTCAAAGAATAAATCAATTACAAAATTATGTAAATATTTATTAAGCACTTCATTCCAACAATACACAATATAAAATAAAATAAAATACGAAATAAAATGTTTAAATTGACCGAACTCATGCACACATTAAATCAGTGGTTCTCAACCTTTTATCAATCATGTACCCCCTGTGAAGTGTTTTTTCAGCTAAGTACCCCCCAACAGCGCAAAGCTTTTTGGCCAAAAAGAAAGACATTAAACAGCGCTGAGACAGCCGTCTGATTTATCAAACTTTGTAACTGATAAACACTTTCAAATAACAAATATTAGATTTTTTTTTCATACATTTTAAATGTTAAAAATGCATGACTAAAATCATGGCACAGCTTCTCATCTCTAAATGTGGGAATTCAAATTAATGTAGCTAATGAAAACAGTGACTTGAAAGGCTTTAAACCCAGAAGTGTGCAAAACTCTGCTCGGCTGCAGTGGTCTCTCTGGAACAATTTGGAAATAAAAACATAGAGCTAGAGAGAACTTAAAACCTGTAAATATTAAACAAATTATAAAAAAGACTGCGAAACTCACACAGCTGGAGTTGTTTCTAAACTAATGGGACTTTAGTGAAATATTTACCAACACAGTCTCCTCTGACCTCAGACAAACAACTTATAAATGCTCCGGATCAACCAGCTAAATGACTCTATGAACAGTCTGGAACACAAACAGGTGAGCCAGTCTGTGGGCTGTGGAGAGAGTTAACTCCTCTCACCACGAGCCTCAGCTGTGCAATATTATAACTCTATTGATCATATTTGACATAGAATGAATGAAAAGTCAGTCCTTCCTCTTTCAAACTTGGCTGGCACAGTGAATGAAACCGTGAAACAAAACGGCACTGACATCCTGGCTGTGCGTGAAAGTGCCGCGTTACGCATGGCGTGAAGGACAAAGAGGGACAAACCTCCTTTTATCTTCCGCTGCAATAAATATCACTGTTTATCAGAGGACAGAGAAAACACACTGCAGACGTTCGCAGCACGAATGTGATTTTAGAATGTAATACGTACGCAAAATCGTGTTGTTCCTGACATGCAAAGAAAGGCTTTTTTTCTTAAATAGTCTGCATGTATTTTAAAATCTCGTGTACCCCCTGGAGTGCCTTCACGTACCCCTATTTGGGAACCACTGATGCAAGCATGTGCTGGCCGCGGTTTTTGCTTGTGTCATCACAATGCCGTGTTTCGGCCTTGTTGTTTCGGTGATAAAAGTCTTTCAGCCAAAAACCAAAAATGCACTTTTGGACCATTTATGGCCGAAAATTTTCGGTGGCTGAATTTTTGGTGCATCCCTAAAAAGTAGGTTTATTTTAGACACATTTTAGTCCTGATCAACCTTCACTTTAGTTTTAGTGGATGAAAACTGAAAAACATTCCAGTCCAGGATGATATATATATATATTTATATATATATATATATATATATATATACACACACACACACATATATGTATGTAGAGGTCTTATCCCACAATATGTTTAAATTCCAAACATTTATTTTCCTGCATTCTGATCTATTCTGTCCTCTGGAACCAATTTCTAAATTTTCTGCACCACTTTGGAATTATTATATGCATCTGTGTTTTAAAATCTACTTTACTGTTTATTAAGCACATTTTGACACTTTGATTTGCATTTTAAGGTATATGGTCTTTAAAATAATTCCTACAGCTGAAGCTTTCAACAAGTAGCCTGTTCATACAGTATGCAATTTAACATCACATTTACTTCAGCCTTGATTACAGACTGCCAAATAAAGAAAATATAAATATGACACAAATTTGATGAATTTTTGAGACATGTGGTTGCGCAGTTAAGTAGTGACTGTATGTTATTTTAACGCAATTTAGATTTTTATTTAGAAAAGGTGTCGTATACGTTGATTTACTGCTCTGAATCAGAACTGAAACTCTATCTCCATGTAGGATGAACAAAAATTCAGGGAAAGTGGTTGTTTTTGTTCAAAATCAGACTGTAAATTGTTCTCAGAAAAAGGAAAAAAACATTTTAAAGCTTTTTTTCATCAACTCAGTAGATGAGCGGATAATGTGTGTGGAAGGCTTACTGTATGGTGACTAACAGAGACTAAAGAACATAGACACTTGGTCAATGAATAGTATTCTATCTTTAAATATTAGAATTACCAGTTTATTATCTCATCAATGTGACAATATTACAGTTAACCATATGACTCACTCCCATCTTCATTGATGGGATTTTTTTCAGACTGAGAAAATGCAGTCTGTCAGAGATCAGCTGTTCTTCTCTGGCCTCAGCTCTGAAGTCTAACCCCTCACATCTGAGAGAGCTGGACCTGGGCGGTAACCTGCTTCAGGATTCAGGAGTGAAGTTTCTGTGTGATTACCTGCAGAGTCCAAACTGCAAACTGGAGACTCTGAGGTCAGAAATTCTTGTCACTTTATTGTGTCACTCTTTTTTTTCTTTTGTTCCAAGTGTCAGTGTTTTTCAAATTATCAGATCATTTGTTTATTCAGCAGTACCCTGTTTTTCTGTGTGGTAAAAAATCACTAAAATGGATGTTTGACATTTAAATTATTAGACAGATTAGCCTCATTGAGATCAGAGGTCTTATTCCTAAGGGTGACCCATCCAAGAAGAGTAAAATACTGTTTCAACAACAAAACACACTCAACCAGTACAGAATAAAAGTCAATAATCAGTTTGAATAAAAATAAAATATAAAATATCCACTCATCAGCTCTGAAGAGTTACCCCTCACATCTGAGAGAGCTGGACCTGAGCTGGAACTACCTCCAGTATTCAGAAGTGAAGGTCCTGAGTGACCTTGTAGAGAGTCCACACTATAGACTTGAGTCTCTGGGGTCAGTGAAACATTTCTGTCAGCTCATGTTGTTTGAGAAGTGTTTAACTGGAGGAGTACATTTTTGTTTCTATGGAGTATCCCAGCTTTTCTAATTCTACTACATGAGCTCCTAAATCCAGCAGTCAGAGTAATGAGTTAGGAACTAAGAATGAGGAGCACTGGTACAGAGGCACTTGTAGTAGAGATCAAATGAACACCATTGTGATTGAAGCCTCAGGATTCTGCAGTGATAACACAACTCAGAGGAAGGCTCAGTGGTAACCAAACAGATCAGTCATGTCATGAACTCATCTTCTCTTTTATTGATCTGATTAAATTAGTGTCATTTTTGATTTACAACACTGAATTCAAGCTGACTTTTGAGCAAAAATGGAAAGTTACAGTGATTTATATTTTTATCAATTTTTGAATCATTTTAAAAACCTCTTTGGTTTGATTGGTTAATCTCTTTAGTGCAGGCACAGATTGTGAGATTCAACAGGTGGTTGTAGTCTTTATAGTGGAGATAATATGATGTGTGACTTTGAAGTTGGCTAACTTAGAGAACTTTTTTTTCTCCCAACTGGATCAATAGCTTTGGGGATAAAGAGATCATCAGAGCTGATGATGAGAAAAAATGTGAGTTTTGAATTGATGTATCCTTCCCCTAAGAACTTTATATCAACATCTGATTTGATAATCAGCTGTTGTTGGTTGTTAAACTTTGTTCTTACCTTTTTTAAACAGCTCTGAAGGCCCAACACTTCTCACTATCAGGAGACTTCAGTGTCAAAAAGGATGAGAAGGAAAACCTTCATCTGCTTGATGATAAAATGGTGAGGAGAAAAAAAACATCTGCAGTGTGATCCATTAGCCACAAACTACTAGAACTGAAAATTACCGAGATTTCACCACTGAAAGAACACATTTGTCTAAAATGTCAAATAGAAAATCAACTCTTAGTTTTATTCAAAAGAATTCTTAAAGGGGACATATTATGCGAAAATCACTTTTTCAGGTTTTTCCAACAAAAATATGAGCCCCTGGCCTGTCAACAATGCCCTCACGTACCGGAACAATCCATTCCCTCCTCCGCTCTCTTTCTCCACCTTTCAGAAAATATGTGCAGCAACAAGACGTTCTCAGATTTTCCCCTCATGTGGGGAGTTCAGCCCTCATCTCCTGATCTTCCTCTCAGCTGCCAACTGAGATTCTGGATAGCTCGGTGGGTTACCCTGCTGACTTTGGTCAGGGGGATTGTTGGTTCGAATCCCAGTCAGGTCCTTAACTTTAAATAAAAATATCTGAAACATTGTATCATCGGGAGCGCCACATCCATTTCTTGAAAGGGGTGTGGTCAGGGCCGGAGTCAGACAGCTCATTAACATTTAAAGCCACAGACACAGAAACAGCTCATTCTCAGCAGGGCTGAAACAGAGGGCTTTGTAGACATGCAGAAATCCAATACTGGAGTGTTTTTTTAGAAACAGACTTCACAGTCATGTTTTGGGGACCTCTGAGAACAATATAAACTTGTTTAAAAGGGTAAAATATGTACCCTTTGAAGGAAATATTTACCGTTGGAGATATTGCCTTCTGATAATACTACTGTCTACACCAGGGTTCCCCAGCCAAAAGCCATATATATATATATATGTATATATATATATATATATATATATATATATATATATATATTTATATTTATATGTAGTTTGACACCATTAAAATTTCTTGGATGTTGGCATGTTATAAATATAATTATACCATGGTCTTGGTGAATACTCAATTCTGATTGGATCTGAAAATTCCTTTGGTGTCCATTAACTTCTGATATATGAACACCGTTCGAACTTCACTAGTAGTTCCGGTAAAACAATCATTTCACTGTCCCAAATTAATGCGCAGCAGCTGTTAGCGGTTGATCTGTTAGGAGTAACCATAGCAACATGAGACAGTCATATTTTCTGAGCAGGGAGTACAGCGCTGCCAGCCTAAGGAGCCTTTTAAGCTGTTTAAGACCAGTAACGTAGAGGGTCTTATCTTCTATATCCATGTACGTCCTGTTTCCAAACAGCTAGTCTGCTAAAACTAAGCTTTCTATCAGATGACTGTTCATGTTATCGTATAGGTTTATAGTCTGATCACAGATGACTCTCAGTCTCACTCGTCTTCATGTCTTCTCATTGGTAATTCTGTTCAGAAAGTGCGCTGAGCGGACTAGTTTTTTTGTGCCGTTGTGACTTGATATCTATGGCCCGTCCTATTTACTTGAGTACTGAATAACGTTTACATTCCCTAAGAACGTTATGGGATTGGAATGGTATTCCAGTTGTTAGTCAAGCCCTCAGGCGTTGCTAGGGGAAAGAAATTGTTTAAGTAAAACTTTATATTTTGATTGAAAAATGTATGAAATTATAAATTAATAGTTTTAATAATTGTTTCTGTTGGCAAGTGACTATGGTAAAAGCAGGTTAATGCCCTTCGAGTTGTCTAATTATCTGGGATTAATGGATTAATTAATCCTTACATAGCAAATCTGAAGTTGTTAAAAAGATTGATAAAAAAACATATGTATGTTAAAGCTGGCACAACGTAAAAAATACAAATGCAATCAAATCAATTTTGTAGCTAATCTTTGACCCATCCAAGACTCTCATCAGCACCAAGGCCCCATCTTTGTACTATTAATTCTATGAAAAAAGAATCTACTTTTTGTGTTGTTTTTTGGTAAAATATAAAATATTTCAAATGATTAAACTGGCATCCACAGGGTTAAAATCTTGAAAATGATTGAATGTTTGGTAGTTTTGAGCAAGTCTGAAGTTGTGAAAGAGATTTATGAAAAAAAAGTAGGAAAAAATATTCATGCATTGTGATTAAATAGCAGTTTTTTTGTATGTGTACATTTTTGCCTCGAAGGTGTCCAGAGGATACGAAAAGCAACATTAGATAAACGACATTTAAGTGTAATACATGTTGGAATTTTAAAAATTTTAACTAAAACGAAAATTTCCTGCAAAAATTCATGCCATTAGCTGTAAAACTGCCAAAATGATCACAAATTTAAAAAAAAAAAAAAAAGGTTGAGAAAAATGGTCAAAAATGCCTGAGGAGGGCATAAGGGTTAAGGTCCAGAAAATATGAATACTAGTTTCTGATCATTTCTTTTCTGCCTCCTACAAACACCAGACTATAAACAGGAGTGTAGCATCTTCTCTAATGTGATCAGTGTAAACGCTGGAAACATCAGCTGACAGCAGCCCCACTTTACTGTAACACATGGTTTACAGATATCATAGCCTTTATGATAGAAATATAAACCTTGGCCATATGACGACAACTTGTAGATTTCAGATTTCAGATATTTTTCTGATGATGAAAATTCATCTAAAATGAGTAAAACAGTTTAGACTGAATCCTGATGTCTAATGAGACAGAGGGAGAGGAGGAGCATGAATAAAAATGTTTCATCTCTTTCATTCAGACACTATTTTTCTTTAGGTCCATACGTGATATAGACACAAATATAGCCTCCTGAAGGTTAAATATTATTATACTACTGTGGCTTTGAGCTCATTGTCCATTTAAACAGGAGAGGCGGAAAATCTATAACGACGTGTGCAATGAAAAATGCCAACATAAACATTAGACAGTGAACAGGCTGCATCGTTCTCTGTGCTCTGGAATATTTATCAGTCTTTATTTCATGTGAACTTTATCAGAGTTTCATTACTGTGCTTCTGAGTAGCCCTAAAATAATAAAATGAAACATGAAGGACAGACAGACCATGGATGAATCATTATGCTGCTGCTCTCTGTGTAAATATGAAACAATGAAATGAACTTCAGCGTAACAGCTCAACTTCACTCTGTAGATTTTACCTCGGTGGTTCAGGGTGTACAGAAGCGCTGTGCTCTTTGTTCCCACACTGTTGTTCATTACTGGTTATAAGCAGCCCTGTGTCTGTGTCCAACATTACTGTCGCTATTAAAGTCCTTTTAATCCATATCCACCTCGTTTTCTGCTTTCCTGGTGGTCACAGCAGGTGATCTCAACGTGTCCTGATGAAGCTCTGCCCTAGATTCAACCCTCCGTGGGTAGTCTGTGGGCTGGCAGCAGGTCGGCACAGAGAAAATGCAGAAAAGCAGGGTGTAGTTTAACAGACGTCTACAGACATCTGAGCCACTCCACCCAGCAGAGATTTGGAGGGTACATGAGAGGAGAGTTCTCCTACAGTTTAAAGGGAGGGCAGTGACTCACTGATCATTGAGACTGTCACACACATTTACTATCCATGCACCCCTATCAAAAATCAGTATATTTTCCCTTTAATGGACATTCCTGGATGATATTAAAGAGACTAAATGACTCAAGAACCAACAGAAGTGTCACAGTGTGACAGTCTAATATTCTAGGAAAACTTTTAGGCTGGTTCTCATTTTGGAAGGGAGAATTTCCATCCATGGTTTCAGTCCTGATGTGATCATTAAACAGTAAAAAAGCATCCTAACAGGATGCAGAAAAATGCCTTCATCAGAAATGTACTGCTAGGTCTACAGTGTTACAGTTTGAGTTTAGTATTCTAGCACTCAGAAATCAATCAATCAGATCAACTCTGATCAAACAAACAAGAAGTGAGCCTTTTGTCTAACTAAATAACATTCTTCTTCTCTTATTTCCAGGCTCCATCATCTTTCTCACCTGAAAAGACTGACTCTACATACAGGTAATCTTATAAAAGGCTTTTCCAGCTTCATTGATGGTTCATCAATTTCAGAACCCACTGTTCATCATCTGATAATAACACGACTGTATCTGAAGATGTAGAGGGGGTTTTAATTTCTTCATTCTAAATGGAATTGTGTGTGTTAAACATCAGTAATTTTCTAACTGATGACTTGGTGAGTTTGAAGCAAAGCTCTGCCCTGTATAAGACTGTCAGCAGTTCAGTGCTACTGTGACACAAATATGATCTGAAATGAAATCAAATGTAGATTTGAAAGTTCCTAGGTCATGTGACCAGCAGGTGGTTACATATAATTGAAGAACTTGTGTATTTGAAGAATTCAGAAGTTCCTCCGTCTGATGTGTCTGTGTGAAAGGGTTGAATAAATCCAGACTGTTGGTGTTACAGGTTCAGGTGTCCTGGTCAGGGTGTGTTCCAGTGTGCTTCCACTAGGCTGGTGTTTGCTATGGCAAAGGAGGCGGAGCTTCAGTACAAGACTGTCGAATGGGATGTGGCTCTCCTCCAATCAGCAGGCAAGACAGCTGCAGGGCCGCTGTTTGACATCCGGTGTCCTGAAGAAGCTGTGTGTCAGCTCCACCTCCCACACTGTGAATCACAGGAAGGTAGAGTAAAGGCTGTCTTTAATGATATGTCACTGAACATGTTCAATGAACATGTTTGAATTATCCTGCAGTGATCTGTTGGCCGAGTCTCTCTCCTGTCAAAGCCCTCTCATTCTTCATTTTAAGTCAGTATATAGTGGAACCGTGCTGGGAGCTTTTCAAAATAAAAGCATTCTGTAGTTTCTCCAAAGAAATTCTAAACCAGAGTTTTACCTCTAAAATCAGGAACCAGAAGTGTCCTCGTACCCTGTTTATCATTCCTGTGACATGTTGTTAACCTGCAGACTAACTGAAAGTAAAGCCATGTCACGGCCAAGATGTGTATGTCACATGTCCAGTCTGAGATGGGCTTAAGAATACCACCCCCAGCAGTCTCAGCCTGAAGCAGCACAACCATGGTCTGGTCCAAGTCTGAGCTAGCCCTAACTTTAACACTACATCAAAATTGCAATTTCAGCTGAAGTTGCGTGGGGATGCTGAGAGCTGAACTGAGGAAGAACTTTTGAAAATAGCCAAAAGCACAAAAATAGCTGAAAATAGCATAAAAATAGTACAAAATAGCTTCAAAGTAGCTGAAAATAGCATTCGGTAGCTAACAAGAATAAAAATTGCTGAAAATAGCCTAAAAAAGCTGAAAATAGCGTAAGAATAGCTGAAAGTAGCCTAAAAAAAGCTGAAAATCACCTGAAAGTAGCTGAAAATGGCATTTAATGGCTGACAAAGCATAGAACTAGCTTAAAATATCATGTAAATAGCTGGAATGGAATGGAAAAATAGCTGAAAATAGCATAAAAGCTGAAGAGTGCAATTCCTGATTTGTGAAGAATGTGAAATCATTGCTCAAAATATAGAGTTTAGTTAACAAAAAAATTGAACACTGCCTTATTGACAGAGTAGCCTCTTGAGTCTAAAGGCTGAAATTGAGTGAGATTGTGCTAAAGATGGTGGATATATTTTTCACAGCAGTGTTACTTAACTCTAAACCAAATTGTTGAAAAATACCTTTGCAAGAGCCACAATCTAAGAGGTGAAGCAAAAACAGCTTCAAGTACGTAAAAGTAAGTTAAAGGGGCAAAAAATTGTCAAAAAGAAACAAAATTGGGTGATAAGGGGGGGAGAATGGGGAGGAAAACTGGAAAAGGGGTCAGAAAGTAGCAAAAAAATGGGTAAAAAGTGACAAAAAATGAGTTATAGGTGATATGAAATGGTCCAAATGTGGCAAAAACTAGGAAAAAAGTGGTATTCAATGACAAAAGGTAGCTTCAATGGGTGAAAATTTGGAGAAAAATTGTAAAAAAAAAAAAAAATTGTGAATTATGAAAATGGGCAAAAATGGGACCAAATATTTATCAGGAGAGCAGTTTGTTGGTGAAGTTCTGCCTCTATCTCACACAGCTTCTGTGCTCTAAGTGTGACATCATCACTCTAAGGCTTTTCATTTACCCCCATTGTAAACGTCTGAGAGAGCTCAAATATTCATGAAGTTTGATCAATGATTATAAGAATTCTATAAAAGATATCAATAACTTGAATCATTCCTAAATAGCGGAGGAGTTTTTCTAGGTTTTAAAGCAACAATGAAGTCTGTTTATGGCAGTGAGCTGAAGTTATAAGCCTTAGAAGTTGAAACAGTTTTAGAGGATTTCAAGAGCTGGCTCATCTGAAATAATGTTTTTTTAGTTTTAGAAAAAGCAAAATAGTTAAAAAAGTATAAACAGTATAAAAAAGTATTGAAGGAGGAGATAGCCGGCACGGAATTATAATGATAATAATAAACAAAATGGCCGACACAAATTTCAATACTGTGGATGCTGACTCAGCATCCCCACTAATCAAGGAAAGTTTTAAACCTTCTCTTAAAGGTAGGGAGCGTTTCTGCCTCCTAGATGTTAAAGGGTAGATGAATCCAAAGGAGAGGGTCCTCATAACTGAAGACCCTACCTCCAATACTACTTAGAGACTGAACTGACCACGATAAGTCCATCATACTGGGAGCATAATGTTTGAGAGGGGTAAATATGTGGCACTGTGAGCTCTATAGGGACATTTACATCATTGAGATCCATTTGCTTGTTTGTTTGTCAGAATCAGAATCAGAATCAGCTTTATTGGTCAAGTTTGTGTGCACATACAAGGAATTTGTTTGTTTGTTTTTCCCCTCCCTGGGGTCCACTCAGACAAACAATAAAAATCCACATGGATTAATTTTAAAAAGTCCCAATGGAAAAAAAGCCAACATGTAAAAGACAAAATTAAAATAATTGTTAAATTCCAGCACAGTAACATTTACAACTGACACTATTACAACCAAGATCAATCCACTGGCTTTCCAATCAGGTAATCTCTCATGTTCTCAACTCAAAGTTCAGTTTGAATAAAAAGCATCTTGAACTGTATGTTCCTTATAAAACAGTGAGTACAGTATCTACACAATGACACTGCGCTGGAGAACAAAGATAAGCAGGAGATTCTACAGTGATGATCATGTAGATTCTCAAGAGCTGACATCAGGAGATAAACTCTGACTCTCAGTGGTAACATACTCTAATCAAACCGCTCTGTTCTGTCCCAGGACTGCTTGTTGATGGAGGCTTGTCTGTTGTCCACATCACTGATGATGGGATGACCTTCTTGGAGCCGTTGGAGATCACAGACACTCATGTGGTTGTGATCGTCTCTCACCTATCCCTCTTTGGCCTGGTCTGGGATTCTTTTAAAAGGTTTCTGGGAAATTCCCAGCCAATAGACGGAGCAGTCCTGCTGTTCCTCCGACCTCTGACTATGCTCTACGTGTTTCTGGTGCCAGAAAACATTGATTTCGACAAGGTAAAACTTCCTGTCCCATCTGCTATTTTAACGGATTTCTCTAAATCAGATTCTAACCTTTGTATTGGGGTTTGGAAGAACCTCACGCCCCTTATTAATACACTTACTCTGACACTTTTTTAAACGTTTATTTTCTTCTCTGAAGCTCACTAAACAGCAGAGAGAGGGAGGGGCAGTTTATATCCCGACTGCTTCTATATGTCCTCTGAGCTCTGGTCAGAATTACAGCGTCCACTGTGAACCTCAGGGCTTCACAGTACAGCCAGAGGTGGGATAATCTCATTCACTTCTAATGGTTAGAAACAGTTTTACCATGGATAGAATTTGGTCTCATATTGTTAACAAACTCATTAAGAGTCAAGCTTAAAGATTTCTTTAAGGAGTTGAAAAATAACAATTTGCTTTTACATTTCCAGAATGCACAATTCCGTATCAAATATGGACCAAATTTTTTCCCAACATTTCAAGTTGTCCTCTCGACAAACCAAGAGAAAGTGACTCTGACAATCCAGGACCAAGACAGGAGAGAAGTCTTGACACTTGATGTGTGTCTTAGAGGTAATGTGACAATTGACAATGACAATTCTATCAGCTCAGGTGTGATTCCTACCTGAAACACAGCTGATGTGATTAAACCTGTTTGTTGAAACAAGTCAAACCAGCATGAGCCGGTCCGTCCACAGAGTTTAAAAGTCTTAGCCCATGTTTTCACCACAATGGTGTTTAAGGAGGTTTTAAAAATGCTACTATTTTTGTAGTCATGTAAACAGGCCCCACAGAGCTCCTCTAAAACAGGCGTGTTCCCTTTATGTTCATGAATAGATCCATGAGTTTCAAACCACACAGTCGTCACTGCTCACATACATACGGCTGTTACACTTGAGAGGAATCCACTAGATTTCTCCACTGATGATGACAGTAATGGCTTTGAATTTCTTAGATATAAGCATGCAGTAAACGCTCATCACAACCTAGGCGGCTTGACCCTGAGATACCTGAACTCCTTTACCTGAGGAAGAGACACAGCTAGGAGGAGCAATCCACGGCTTGGTTTTAACACTGACATATTTCGTCTGGAGTGTGTTCTAAGAGTCAAAGTGTTTTAACAATGCAAGCTGTTGATCCTTCCTAACTACTTTGTCTGGTCTCGATCAGCTGACACTCAGAGGGAAGCAGGAAGTGGCACAAACACCGCCCAGGATAGAAGCATCATCACTCCTCAGATTAGTGGAGCTACTGTTAGAGATGTTCATCTCACTGCTACTGTCCTCCACACACAGGGTAATGTTCCCTCTTATTGATCCACTAACTACCTGACTATTTGATTAAAACATCCATAACTCTACAAATGTTGCATTTTTCTGTTTCAGGCCAGTCTGCCCTGAGCGAGACAGACACAGGTCCTCCCAGAAATACAGGTAGATGTCATATTTAACTCTTTAGGGGGGTTTCAGGTCAGGATTTTATGGCTTTTTTTAACCCTTGAGAGTTCATCTAAAATTCTTACGTATTTGTCCCTCAGGACAAAAATGTCAGCTTCCCAAAAACTGCTGTAAAATTATTATGTATCAATATTTTTCCACTTTAAACAATCAGTCTTTTAAAACTACTTCAGCCTGGAAAACATATATACATTTACACAGATAATAATTTTATTTTGACGATTTTTAACCCTTTAAAGGCCAGTATGTTTACACAGCTCCACTGTTTTTAATCAAACAAAATCACAAAAACTCAAATATACAAACACACACTTTTTTTCACACACACACCATGATCCAACATCAGTAGAAACACACATTTATCAATCCAGTAGCATGGCACTTTTGCAGTGGTAAAAAGTGTGAAATTTTGCGGCATACTCTGAAAGGGAAAAGTAGCACCATCTGAACAAATATAAAAATTGAAAGCGTTTACTCAAAATTAGAATCAAACATAAAGGAATTCATTAGTTTATGTTAAGATCAATGTGGGATCAAAAATGTCCTTTTCAATGGTTTTCAATGGGGCATTTTTGGTCCGTAGGAATTTATGTGTCAGTTTTTGTATAGCTTAGCCATTTTAGGCTAATTTAAGGAACTGACTATAATTCTAAAATGCTTTACAAATGAATTTCTCTGGCAAATTTGAGCTGTATTCATTCAGGACAGCTAAAATGCATAGGCCTATAATGGGGAAATGGCTGATTTTAGTGATGAACAGTAAAAATGACAAATTTGACTAATTTTTTCAAAAATGAAACCATAACTTTATAGAATGCATGATAATATCAAGCAATGGCAATGAGATCAAAAAATGTGGTTTGAATGGAGTCAATGGGACGTTTTTGTCCAGAAGTGGCATGATAGGGTAGTAAATTATAAATCAGATGCTACGCAAAAGATTAATAATCCATCAAAGTCAATATTTTGGGTAATCATTGACATATCCAAGCTGGATTTAGAAATAATGCCCCAGCCATCCAACATTTGGTTTAAGGAAGATAACACATTTTTTCACTTTTATTCATAAAAATAACGTTGACTTTAAGTAATCCAACTGGCATTTAAAGGGTTAAAATCCACAAAATGATTGAATGTTTGGTAGTTTTGAGCACAGCTGAAGTTGTTTAAGAGATTTATGCAAAAAAAAAAAGCAGAAAAAATATTAATCTGTTGAGTTTTTATAGCAGTTTTTTGGAAGTGGACATTTTTGTCCTTAATGGCTTTAAAGGGTAGTAAATTAAAGGGATGCCTGAGGGTTAAAGCCTGGTGTACACTGGGTGATTTTCGTCTGATTAAGCCATGAACTTTGAGATGCATGAATCACTTTGAAGTCGCGCTGACTTTCAGTCCGATCAGGTGTCATTTGTCGTGCTGTGTACAGGGGAATATGAGGGCCTACATCTACCCGATCACAGCCTGACCAGCAGACTGGTCCATCTGACCCGACTGGTAGGACAGATTTCTGACACCTTTGATATTTTGTTTGTAGGACTCCAGACACTCCCACATTACAGAATAAATAACATCGGGGGATTTTTTTCCTTTGTAAACTGGCAGGACACGTCCTAAATTATCATGACGGAAGCAGTAATAACTTTCTGATGCAGTTGACACAGAGGTGATGCTGTGTTTTTGTGTGGGATGGATAGAGAGAGAGAGGAGATAGGATTTGAATGGAAACGCTTCACCCTCACTTTGAAGTTTTAAAAGGAAATTACAGATTTCCATCACAGTCTGTCCCAACTTCACTTGTACAGTGTGAGCACTCAGGTCAGGCACGACCAGCAGACCATATAGTGTGAACACACAACTAGTGCACAATGGTCGTGTGTTGTAAGCAATTCAGATGCACAGAATACCAGTGTAATGTACACCATGTATCATTTATCACAGAATGTGGTTCACAAATCAGCATCAACTATGGATCAAATCTTTTCCCAAGTGGTTTCAAGTGAACAAAGATTACCTGATGTGAGAAAAGATGTCATTTTATTTATTAAGTGATAAAATTCTGTAATAATTAAGAAATCAAGTGTGACACAAAGGTTTTTTCTTTCCAGGTTCAAGATGGGAAACTCTGCCAAATATCGTTCCAGAAGAGGACAGAATCCCTATAGGGGACAGGGTTCCAGCAGAGGACAGGGTCTCTGCAGATGCAAGGCTTCTTTCAGTTAGGACGGAGTTCATCAAAAGAGTTTCAGGTCCTGATCTGAACCAGCTCATAGACAGACTCCTGCAGCACGGTGTTATACAGGATGAAGAGATGCAGTCCTTCCACACCAAAGTCAGAGCAGACAAAGCTCGGGATGTGATTGACTCAGTGCGAGGAAAGGGAGCTGCAGCCAGCTCAGTCCTGATTGCCTCTCTTTTTGAGGTGGATCCATGGCTCTGCACAGCGCTGAACTTAAGATGAAAACAAAGAAAGATCTGAGGGGTGTGCTGATGTAAACAGCTGGCTGCTTTACAGTTAACCCTTTCAGTGTTGGAACCTTGAAATGAGATGATAACATGAGGATGAAATACTCCCTCCATTGCAGAGCTCTGAATGATTTGGCCAAGGGGCAACATAAAGATAAAAAATTGACTTGGGCCTAAAACTGAACTCTGTGGTACACCACAGGTAATAGTAGAGGTAGAGGAGTGATGACTTATGGTGGCCACAGAGGTTCACTCTAAAAGATGAGATAAAACCAGATCAGTGTAGTGTCGCTGATGGCCACCCAGTTTAGTTTATTAGTTTATTTGACAGGGGCCATGCAAAACAAAACTGTCAAGCCAGAGTTAGCTATAAAGCCAATTTTCATCTGTGGTCCCTGGGTTTCTAAGAGGTTCAACCAAAACAGCAGGAACAACAGTATCAAAGGCTGCACTGAGATCTCAGAGACTTCAGATGTTCCCCTCCCTTCTATCTGCAGCTAAAACAAATCATTGGTCACCTTGAGGAGGGCCGTCTCAGCGCTGTGACCAGCTCTATAACCAGACTGGAATTTCTCATAGAGGTTGTGATTAGACATAAGAGGTTAAATCTGTGTTAAAACCACCTTTTCTAGAACTCTGGATCCAAATGGAAGTTTTAAAATTGATTAAAAATGTTTAAAAGCAGAGGGGTCAAGGTTAGTTTTCTTTAAAAGAGGTTGGACCACAGCGTGTTAACAGAGGGAATTTCTCCTTAAGTCAAAGAACTGTTGATTATTAATAAAATACAGGGACCCTCAGTTTGCCCATCATCGGTCTCTTGCAGACTCAAACCTGTTGGCTCGATTGGCGTGAATATGTGCCTCAGCTTCCAGACTTCCTGTGGGGGGTCGGCGATAACTGGTATTGGCGAGTGTTAAAACCAGTTAAGGATTGTAGCTACTCTTGGTGGAAAGGAAAGCCCTCTCCTAATGAGGGTTAAATAGAAGCCAACAGGCACCACCCAAAAACAAGAAGGTTTCTGGTCCACAGACGTACAAGTCTGTGTGATCCTGGCAGGTGTTTTAGTCGCTGATGGCAGAATCAGCTGATCAAAAAAAAACAAAACAAAAAAAGAAACCAAAAAAAAAAACAAAAAACAAATCTATGGTCTGAGGTGAAGTACAAAATTGACCCCAGAGACTGTCCTCTGTGGTTTCAACTCATGAGAGTTTTTCCATTTCATCATTTTCTATTTTTGAGCCGATATGTTTGCTGCTGCTTTTGAATTGATTTTACATCATTTTTCACCCATGTAATAATTAAATAAATCATATAATCCGTTTTTCCTGTAGATGAATTTACTTTTACATGTAATCTGTTCAGTCTAACAACTTCATTATCAATCTGGATGTTTGAGTGATTTGATACATTTTTGTCTGAGCTTGAAATAAAATAAAAAGGTTTTCTAAAACCATATCTTAGCCTCTGGTTGGACTTTGTCACTAGAACCGTTGGAGTAACCTCACACACTCTCAGGTTTTAAAATGTGTCCATGTCTTGTTGGATTGTTGAGGATGCAGTTTCATTACAGGACGGTTTTTCTTCCGATCACACAAGGCCCCTTTTGGTGAGTCTCAAGAATCAACACGGCTTCTCACTCTTCTTCTGTAAAACACAGCAGGTCCATTGACACACATTCAGAGGAGGTTGGTTAGAGTCGTAGAGATATATTAATCTCTGAGCATCTCTACAACATGTACGAGTGAGTGAGGAGCTGAAAATCTTGTATTTTTGCCAGTTATATTATGGAGCCGTGTGGCTACCCTCCCTGAGCATAAGGGTTAAAAGTGGGAAAAAAATGGGGTAACAGTGGCTAAAAGATGGTAGTAATGGGTAGAAAGTGGCAAAAATTTGCAGGAATGATCAAAATTTCCAAAAAGTGCCAAAAAAAGAATAATAAATGGGCTATGGGGGCATAAAAAGTGTTTAAGTGTCAATAATGGGTTAAAAGTCAGTTGAGAGGTGGATAAACCCAAGCGCACAACTCAGAGCAGGTTCAGTCTCTTTAATGCTGGCAAAAATATGCGAACACCAAACTAAATCATAAAGGGTCCGTCTAAAAGGGTATCCAAATTATGGTCTAAGGTCAGAGAACTGGTGACAACAGCTGGCTAAGAAATGTTAGAATGCTAAAGGGGAAACACACAGAGATGATCTGGCTGAGATCTGTGAGAGTGAACTGGCTGAGAGAGCCAGGAGATAATCAGGTAAGGGGAAACAGGTGTGTGGTAGGGACGAACAGCTGAGGGCAATCTAAATGGTGATGGGAGGGGTAGCTGGGTCTGAAACGACAGGAGAGTTAGATCACAGTATAAACACCAGAAGAGGATTTGTAAACAAGGGAACTACTTAAACCAGCTCAAACCCTGACGTTAAAAGTGGAAAAAATTGGCTAAAACAGTGTCTGAAAGTGGTAAAAGTCAGTCAAATGGCAAAAACAGATGAATAGTGGCAGAAAAAGTCATGAAAATGAATTAAAACGTGGTTCTCTCCAGGTACTCCGGCTTCCTCCCCCCACCAAAAACATGCTCGTTAGGTTAATTGATGACTCTAAATTGCCTGTAGGTGTGAGTGGGTGTCTGTCTCTATATGTCAGCCCTGTGATTGACTGGCCACCAGTCCAGGGTGTACCCTGCCTCTAACCAATGACAGCTGGGATAGGCTCCAGCCCCCTGTGATCCCCAACAGGATAAGTGGTATTGAAACGGATAGAGTTTGGCAAAATAATAGTGGCCATAAGTGGTGAAAAAAGATTAAAAAAAAAAAAAAAAAAAGAGGCAAATAGTGGCGAAAATGGGTTAAACAGTAAAAAAGATAAAAATGTGATTAAACTGTCCAAAAAGTGTCTAGAATCGATGAATAATGTCTGAAAAAATACGTTTAAAAGTGTAAAAAAAACATAAATAAAAGGCGAAATTGGGACAAAAGTGGCAAGAATGTGTTAATCCATGGGGAAAATGGTTTTATGTGCAAAAATGAGTTGAAAGAGGAAGAAACAGGTTATAAGTTTAAAAAAAAAGAAGAAAAATGGTTTAAGGTTTAAATGTTCAAGATCGGTGTAAGGGTTAGAAGTGTAAGAAATGGGTAAAGGGTTTCAAAAAGCAACAAAAATGGACTAAGTGGCATAAACATTGGTTAAAGTGGCAAAAAAAAAAAAAACATGGGGAAATGAGTTTTAAATTAAATTTTATACCAAATAGTCTGACTCTCTTTTCAGCTCAAGAATGAAGAAACTGTTAGCAAGCATGCTAGCACCAACGCTACTGATCCAACACACACGCATCAATATCATCAATAAGTCACAACTGGAGACAGCCCGTTCTCTGGGCTTTCAGGGGCCTTGGTCCTGTCCTGCTCTGGCCTCCTGATCCTCCAGACCTGCACCTGGCCCATGCCTCATTTCTCAAGGTTTCCTCCAGGCTGCACCCTCAACAACACACCTGGCCTCCCTGGCATCTGGACAGCCAATGGGATTCTCCCCAACTACAACTCAAGTCTGGGGTTGGTCAGCGGATCGTTGGATTGCACTCCTAAGGTCGGTGAACTGCTCTCCAACTTCACAAAGACAGATTCAGCTGCAGCATCCAAGGCACACCCAAATACCTGGAGCTTGGTTTTGGTGCAGGAGATGTGAATTCCCAATGCTCCCTCTGCAGTCTCTGCAAGGATCACAGCATCATCAGCAAAGAAGAGGTCAGAGGTGGAACCTGGTTTACCGGGTGACCATTTTAAACACTGCACATTAGATGGTGTTCACCCCAGCTTTAGCTGAGATCAGGGGCGTCCTGAGTCCAGGCTCCTTTCAAACTAATATTTTTCCAAATAATCCTTACGTGTGTCAGAAGGATTATTGTCTTACGCCCTTTGTTTTCAGAGCCTCTACAGCCTTGAACAATTACTGTCAAACATGTCTGAATGTGTGCTGCAATCTCAAGTCATCCAAAGACGTTAAAACAGAGGGACCAAAAGAAGCAGCTCTGTCAGTCAGGCATCATTTTTAATCTGTTCTCAGTCACAAAAGGGGAAATTTCTCTCTAAATCAGTACTTTTATGTGACACTTCCAGGCAGGA
Organism: Cheilinus undulatus; assembly: GCF_018320785.1. Classification (NCBI taxonomy): domain Eukaryota; kingdom Metazoa; phylum Chordata; class Actinopteri; order Labriformes; family Labridae; genus Cheilinus; species Cheilinus undulatus. Next base: position 2,013,569 of record NC_054873.1, read on the forward strand.
ACGCTCCTGAGTCTGAGAATCAAAGATAAATTATTGAAAACAAATCAAATTAGATCCATTCTTATTATTTCTGTCTGCTGTATTTAAGTCTAACTGACATCCCTTCGGTGCTGACAGTCAAGGCTGTTTCATGATAATTTTAGTCGTTAGGCTTTTATTCCAGAAAAAGATCCGTATCGAGGAGCAGAGGCTGGCGAGGTGACATCAGGCCGCCGGCTCTGCTCCTTCTCCTGGCGTCTGACGGTTTTTCCCGGGGTCCAACTTTAATCCTGATGCTCCTAGTTTCAGTCCAACTCGCCCCCGCTGATGACAGCAATCTGCAGCTGCTGCCATCAGTGAGGCTCTATCTGACTGCTAATTACCCATAATTCCCTCAGTATGCTCCGTGCCACAGTGAAACAACCCTGCTGCTGTTTACATCGCCAAACGGTGATGCGTGAAGATTTCTGCTTTGGCTTTACAACCCGTCAAAGCGATTACCAGCAGACGCTCGAAGGGCTGCAATTAGGAGCGGTGTGTTACCCATCAGTGAAGGCGGCGGCGGTCTGACGGCGAGAAATGACTTAACGGTGAAGAAACTGCACTCAAGATTTACACAGATGAAGCAGATTAGGCTTTTTTAAATACGCCACCATGCAGGAGGGGAGGAGTTAGGCCAGTGTCACTCAACCAAAGAGCCAAACTGTTGAAAAATACATCTGCAAGAGCCACAATCTAAGTGGTGAAAAGTGGCAATTAAAATAAGTGAAAGGTGGCAAAGTGGTCAAAAAGCAGCAAACACTGGGAGAAAGGTGGTGAAAAGGGGCAGAATGTGGCAAAAATGTGTGTGAAGTGACCAAAAAATAAGTTAAAGCTGGCAAAAAAATGTCAAACACTGGCAACAAGCTGAAAAAAAAAGTGGGAAAAATGGGCAAAAATCTGAAAAAAAGGTGGGAAAATGGGTGAAAATCTGAAAAAAAGGTGGGAAAATGGGTGAAAATCTGAAAAGGCAGGAAAATGGGTAAAAATCTTTAAAAAAAGGGTGGGAAAATGGATACAAATCTGAGAAAAGGTGGAAAAATGGGTAAAAAGTGGCTTTTAATTGCAAATGGCAGCTTAAATGGGTGAGAAGTTGCAAAAAGGGGCAATAAAGGGAAAAAACTGGGGGTAAATTGTCAAAAAACATGGAGAAAAATGAGTGAACAGTGACTAAAATGGGCAAAAATCAGAAAGCAGGTGGAAATGGGAATTAAGTGGAATGTAACTGCAAAAGGCAGCTTAATGGGTGAGAAGTGGCAAAAAGGGGCAAAAAAATTGCAAAAAGCAGGATAAAAGTGTCAAAAATGGACAAAAAATGGCAAACACTGGGGGGTAAAGTGGCAAAAAAGGGGAGAAATTGGCAAAAAAAAAAAATGCATTACAGGTGGCAAAAATGGTCAAAAAGTGGCAAAACAGTGGCAGGAAAAGAGTGAAAAGTGACTAAAATGGGCAAAAATCAGATAAAAAGGTGGTAAAATGGGCAAAGTGTATCACAGCGTGGCAAAATGGGAAATAGGTGGAGTTAATTGCAAAAGGCAGCTTAAATGGGGGAAAAAGGGCAAAAACTTGCAAAAAGCAGGATAAAAGTGTCAAAAAGAAGCGGCAAAAATGAGAATAATGTTTCAACTTAAGACATAAAAGAGCAACATGTGGAGTATCACTGAGTAAAGGCCGGCTCAGACTACACAGTTTTTTTGGTCGTTCACGATGGCACCGTGTCAGACTATGTGACCAAAATCTTGTCCTGTCTTGGCCGACAGCCTGGCCACATTACAAGAGTAGTCCGGACTGCTCAGCAAATGCCTACGTCACCACTGTCTCCGCTGTCTCTGCAACTGAGTGCAAGTTCACAGGTTGTCGAGGGGCGGGCCAAAGAGTGTCAATCACTCTGCAACAGAAGCGCTCCATGTGATTGTGGCAGTCTTTTGTTCATAAAAAGTAAAATAAGGAACAACTGTGGATTGGATTATGGATAATAAGTATGGATTTAGCAAGAGGAGGACAATAAGGACTGGCTCTCTGTTAGACAGAACTTAAGGTATGCATGTGATAATGTAAATAAAAACAAATAAAACGTACACATTAGTTTTAGGGAATAAAAGGGGATAAAGATGGTAAATCTAGTAAATGATGATGCAAAGATAATGAGCAAATGTTCTCCTGCTGTCAGATGTCAGGATTCACGTCGTCAATGTCAGGTCAGGGTGTCAAACTAGACAACGACGTACGAAAAATTCTGACATGCTAGTCTTGTTGAATCGTGGTCGTGGGGCGTCTTGGACGCATCATTAATTATGTCACACTACAAAACCGTTTGTCGTTCCTGACTCTCAAAATCAGGCCCGAGTTTTGGTGATGAGCTGCGACGTCGCAGTTGGGCTTAAATCTGGCTGAATTCGTGTGGTCTGAGCCGGCCTTTAGACCAATCAACCACCAACTTCTCTCTGTCTTTGTAACCCCCCCTTCACCTGCAGCACACCTGAGTCTGCTCTGCCGTCAGAGAGGAGGGGCGGTCCTACAGCTCATCTTCCTTCTTAGTTCTGGTTGGCTGGAGCCTGCAGCCCCTTTTAGATCTTTGAGTCTGATTTTTAATTGATTGCATTTTTCATGTAAAATGGATAAAGCTTGGATTTTTGTTAATTCTTCATTTCTTGTGTCTTTTATATGTTAATGCCCTCCTTCATGTTTAAGCTCTAGATGTTTAAATCAAAGAGGCTTTAAAGTTTTGATTGATTAAAGAGAAAATAATGGGGCTAAAAATGTCCAGATTAACATCAGTCTGAGTTCCCTCAGCATCACTGTCTCTGTAAATCTGATAAAAAACTCCACCCTCCTGATTCTACGACTTTATCTTACAGTCATTAACACCATTTAATATCAGTAACTACCTCCTGCTGTGTTCTCATGCTGTTCACAAAGCGCCAGACTGACAAAAACGATGGAAGGATTCCTGCTGTATGTGGCGGGTAAGCACACAAAGATGTCAAACATTTAAAGGGAAATAGTTAAAAACCCTGGTGTGAATAACGATGATTTACCTGCTACACCTCTGAGAGAAATGGGATGGGCTGTGGACAGCCGACTAATCGCTTTAGCAGGCCGCAGTCAACTAATCGTTTTCAGTGGGCAGAGGCCAGTCAACTAATCGTTCCAGTGGGTGGAGCCTAGTCGACTAATCATCTCAGTGGGTGGTGAATGGCTGATTAATTGTTCCAGCGGGCTGCGATCAGTAGACTAATCGTTTTCAGTGGGCAGAGGCCAGTTGACTAATCGGCTAGGTGAACGGAGGGCACTTGACTAATTGGTTAAGTGGGTGGTGACAGTCAATTTAATCGTCCCGGTGGGTGGATCCCAGTCGAGTAATCGTTCCAGCGAGCATGGGCCAGTCAACTAATTGGCTAGGCGGACAGAGGGCAGTTGACTAATTGGTTAAGTGGGTGGTGACCAGTCAACTAACTGTTTCGGTGGGTGGCGACCCTGGCGACCCTGGATAGGAAGATAGATAAAGGGGATTTTTGAATAGAAAATGTAAGGAAATATAAAAAGCTCTGACTATTTTAAAGACATGTTAACTGGAGCAGGTAGAAGAGGAGATAGCATTGTTGTAAGGAGATATAGAAATGTTTTCACATATAATTTCCATATAAAAATGCTATCTGTCAGACTAAAGTTGAATTAAAAGCTGGCTTGGAAAGAAAATGATTCTGTTTAATGATGCATGAATGTACCAGAGGTGAGGAGGACAATGCAGAGGTTTGGAGCCAGCAGCAGCTGCAGATGTTGGGCTTCAGCTGAATAAAGGAGCTGCAGGTGGAGGAGCCTCAGATCTTTACAGCAGGTGATTGCTTCCTTGCACTGAATGTCACGGCTGGCGGGGGAATCTCACGCACATCGGGGTGGGAAAGGTCGCGGACGTGACATTTCTGCAGGATGGTTCAGCCTGCTGCTTTCTTATCAACAGATAAGAAGAAGAAGCTATCAGAGCAGAATAGAGGAACTGAATGGAGGTGTGGGTGCACTTTAAAGAAAATCCCCTTCATACTCCAGCAGGGTTCAAATGTCACCATCGTCACTGCAGCGTCCACATCACGCAAATCATGCAAATCCCTGCTTCCTTCCTGCAGACAGATAGTAGTGTGGATTCAGTTATCAGCTCATTAAACGGCCATCTTCAGATAACATCAGCAGCACAGATAAGAGAGAATACGCTCCAGCTCCAGGAGAGACCAGAGGACCTCTTTATCTGCTGAATGAGGGACAGGCCGAGTGTTTCAGACACGTCTGCTGCACAGAGGAAGAACTTCTGGTTTAAATATTAAGAAGCTCTTTTATCCAGGAGGCCAGGATGAGTGAAAATACAAAAATAAAGGAACAATTTATCTAAAACAGACATTAGATCAGCCATAAGACTGGACAAATGATGACAGAGAGATCTTTTTCTCTGTCGTGATTGGTCAGAGCAGTCCAACATCACCCTCCCCTCCCTAAATTGGCCACGCTCCTTTTTGGTTGAAAACAAACCCAGGGACTGAAAGGCGTTAGATCAGAAATCAGCAGTAGCGATGCAATTCAACACTTCTGCATGGCATTTTGTGCTTCAAAAAACTGAACCAGTTGGACCAGTGATGCGTTCCTGCAGACTTTTAGGCAGACATTGCTCTGTGACAGCAGGAGCTGCAGTCTCAATATACATCTAACCTAAATAAAACACAAACTAAAAAACACTTCTCCTGAAAACCTTAATTATCAGCCTCATACAGGCACTAGGAGAGGTTCAGAGGATCCCGGTGTGATTAGGATTCATCCTCAGAGTCTGAAATCATCATCCATGGTTTCAAAGTGAAATAATAAAGATTTCTGATGGATCAGTGGAACAAAGCTGCAGAGGAAGAGCGGAGGTGCAGAGATTTAGTGTGAATTTTGATCCTTTGTTGAACCAGAACAATGAACAAGTCAGTCAGACCAAAGAAAGACAAGCAGCATGATAATCCAGATCTGGAGTCCATTAGTGGCTGTAAAGAGGATGAGTCATGGCCCTCCACACAGAGAGGGTTTAGACGGATTAGACAGACGGGTCTGTAAAGGTTCACAATGAGGGAGAAGTAATGGGCTGGTGAAACAGCAGAGGGTGTGCGGCTCTCTGAACGGCCATTATCAGGCTTTATTAGTCGATGACGGATGGTTAAGACTTCATTCAGAACCAGTCTGACTCAGGATTACAGGGCTGCCTCCTCAGGAATGAAAGACTCAGTGGGACTCTGCTGTCCCACATGAAGGATGTTTCCACATGTGGAGCTCAAAGTCTTCGTCCCACCATTGGGGAAGGGACTCCATTGGGGGTCATGAGACACTAGCTACTTTCACACTGCCTCTCTTTTCCGTGTCTGTTACGCCTTCGTTCCACAGCGCCGTTCTGTATGAAAGTGACCATTCCGCAATGGGGGGTCGATCTGGATCGAGAGGTAGTACCTGAGCCGTAACAGACTTTTCTGCAACGAGTGTGAAAGGATGTCACAGCATTCCGCAACGGCGAGTGTACGCCGCTGTCTCCATAAACGGGAGATTTAAAAACCAGCGCAGTTTAATCGAGCAGCGTTTCATCTGAGAAAACAACAGCGGGATAAAACAAAGAATAATGTGGATTAACTGGAGAGACTGCGAGGTGAGAGCTGATCACACTCTGTACAGGAGAGGAGAGAGCAGACACATCTCTGCTCACAGCAGTGTCTGAAGTTCCATGATGTGTTCAGGTGAGCTCGGTACTCTGAAGTTTCTGACCTCTGACGTAAATACATGCGCTGAGACACTGCTTAAAGTCGGACCTCCAACTCAGAAACATGGAGGGAAAAAAGTCTATTGGATCTAATTGATCAAAATGAATGTTCATCTTATTTTCCCGTGTTTCATTTAGAAAATTCAAAGCTTGGAACTGAGAAATCCAGAGTTTTGAGTTTCATTGAAAGCAGCTCGAGCAGTGGCTGCCTTCTGATTACGGGACGCCAGGGTGTGTGTGTAAGCTCGGGCGTGCACGGCTCTGTTACACCTTTGTGTGAATTACTCGTTACTGGGATTCCTTTTCACCTTTATTGTGGAATCTCGGTGTAAAAACAGCTACTGAGGTAGGGTCTCCAGGTGACTATAAAAACTAAGAATGCTTTTATAAATTACTCTGTTGCTACTTTACACCAATTTTTCCAAATTTTAACACATACTTGACAATTTAAACCCTTTGTTTTTTCCAATTTTTAAACCCTTTCCACCACTTTTTCTTTTTCTTTTTCTTCTTCCTTTTTTTTTTTTTTTTTTTTTTTTGCCATTTCTTAACCAAATCTTGCCACTCTCTACCTATTGCTGGCTCTGTTATCCCATCATTCTGATCAGCAGCCACATTCAGGATCTGGACGGCAGATTTAGACACAATGGAGGAATGATGAAGAGACAGGAGAGAAAACAGCAGCACATGCACGAAGCTGGAGAAACGAGTGGGTCCAATGCACTCGGGAGCCTGAACATGCATTTAAAGACTGAACTGGCTTCTATCCTACAGTTTCCTAGAGCAATGGTTCTCAACCTTGGGGTCGGGACCCCATTAGGGGTTGCAAGACACTAAGAGGGGGTCCCCAAATGCCTTAAAAGAAACTAAGATTTTTCTTTTTAAATTACACAGTTGCCTTCCACCAATTTTGCCAAATTTTAACCTGTTATCATCACTTTTTCCCACCAATTTTGGCACATTTTTGCCACTCAAAAAACCTTTTTGTCAAATTTTAAACCCTTTCCACAACTTTTTTTCTGACTGTTTTTGCCACTTCTAAACCGATTGTTGCCACTTTCTGACTATTGTTGGCATTGTTAACCCATTATTCCCACTATTAACCCCTCTCTGCCACTTTTTACACCACATTTTACAATTTGATATGCCAATTTTTTGCCAGTTTAACTCATTCTTCCAATTTCTGCCTCAGCTAACCCTTTTGTGCCAGTTTATCCATTTTTCATCCCATTTCACCAAATTTCCATCTATTTATGGCATTTTAATGCCATTTCAGCCAAATTTTAAAGTCTCCTTTTCCACTTAATATGTCTGTTTTTGCCACTTTAACCCATCTTTTGGTTATTTTTGCCACTTTTATCTAATTTTAGGCATTTGTAACCCAGTTCTGCTGGTTTTAAAATTCAATTTCACCACTTTTTCCACTATTTTTGTCATTATTAACCCATTTTAGCTATTTTTAACAAATCTTAACATATTTAAATTCTGTTTTTATCAAGGGGATTTAAATTTTTAAGAGGACTACCTACTACACGAATGAATTAAAAAGATGTTTGTTTCTTTGATACGCATATACCACAGCTTAGCTTTACAATGGACCATGATTTTGCAGGCCCCCAGTTTGGCTGGGCCCCAGAAAGCTCTCCCCTAATGGGCGGCCTTGTCTGCACTATTCTTGAGTGTTCATGTCTGTGTTCAACCACCTTCAGGTTCAGTAGGGGTCCCCGGTCTCTGGCACCTTTATTTTTGGGGTCCTGGGCTGAAAAAGTTGAGAACCCCTGCTTTAGAGGATGCTCCTGCAGTCATCTAGTCTGGATGTGATGAATGCATGGGTTAAAGCTGCAGCTGCTGGGAAGGAGAGAAGTGGACAGAGGAAAAGATGAACTGTAGATGATGGGACGATGGGATGTCCCAGTCATGTGACCGACCTGTTTCCAGTTAGCCCAATTAGTAGCAACATGCTCCTCCAGCTGTTTTTCATTGGTACCACTTACTTTTCCAGCCTTTTGATTTCCCGTCCCTGCTTTATTGAGATGTGTTGCTGCCATCCAATTTAAAATGAGCTGATTTTTTTAATGGATTGGTAAAATGTCCCCGTTTCAGTACTCGATATGTTGTTTGTGTTCTATTGTGAATAAAATTTGGGTTTATGAGATTTGGCCATCATTGACGTTTTTTTTTTTTTTTACATTTTACACAGCGCCCCAACTTTTTTGGGTATTGGAGTTGAACTTAGTCCAAGGGCCACACAGAAAGGAGACAGCTTTGCTTTAACATCCATGTTATCATTGAATGAATGTCTGCTTGTCTAAGTCAATCAACGGTTCTTTTCAGGGTTTTATGTACTCAGATGTTGTCCACAAACATGAGCACCTGGGCCCTGACGTGAACCAGATCTTACCCCTGGACCACCAATGAATTGGTGCCACCCTGGACCCAGTTCTTTGGAAAAACAGAGTACTGGTTCTAGATTAAGCACTGGCTCTAAACCAGCCATGGGACTGGTTCAGTGGAAAAGGAGCATTTAAGTTATAATAATCCAGTTTTTAAACCAGCGCTGGGCCGAGGTGCGTCTACTTGTCCTCAGAGTTGTGCATGCATCGTCTCTGCAGCGCAGTAAAGTTTTATTTAGTCACAAGCTCCTGCACAGACGATCATCTAAAGATCATCTAAAGCAGTGGTTTTCAAACTTTTTTACACAAGGCACACCATATTTAAATCAGTTCAAAATAGATTTTTTAAATAATACAGTCAAGACGGTCTATAAGAGGGATAAAGGGGAGAGCTTTCTGAGGCCCAGCCTACTGGAGGATCATAGAAGACAGCAGAATTGTGTGATAAGTGCAAAACAAAGTCAGAAATTGGCAAAAATTTGTAAAAAATAAAAAAGTGGCCAAACAATGGGTTGAAATGGGCAAAAACTTGTTGAAAGTGTCAAAATAGTGTCAAAATGGGTTACAAGTGGCCTAAAAGATTTAAATGTTGCAACAAGGAGGTAAAAATGGGCTAAAGTGATAAAAAAAAGGGGCAAAATTAGACAAAAAAAGTGGGCAAACGAAGGCAAAAGGGTGGCATAAATGAGTTTAAGTGTCAAAAAAGTGGCAAGATGGATCCCAAGTGTCAGGAAAGTGGAAAAAAAGGGTTAAAGTTGCTAAAAGGTGGTAAAAAGTCGTTAAAAGTGATGGAAAAAATAGCCAAACAAAAGCAAAAGTGGCAAAAGGTAAAATGGGGCCAAATGTGGTGAAAACTTCCAAAAAAGTGGCAAAAATGGGCCAAAAGTAGTAAAAAGAAGTGGAAAAAGTAAAACAAAAAACAAAAAAAAAAAACACCAGCAAAATGGTTTAAGCTGTCAAAAGAAGTGGCAAACATAGGAAGAAAAATTGGTCAACTTGGTTAAAAATAGCATTCATTAATAATTTCAACACCAATTATAACCCCAAAATAGCTCGCCATGCCTTTCCGCTCTTAATGATGTTAGCCAGGATGCTAGCACCAATGCTACTGATCCAACACACATACACTGACATACACATAAACCACAACTGGGGAGGTCCCATTCTCTGGGGGTTTTCAGGGGTCCAGATCTGTGGGCAGGCCTGGTTACAGTTCTTGCCATAAAGCTGTAGTAATAATGTATTGCACAAATTCCCATGGCACACCTAGACTTGCCTGAAGGAACATTAGTGTGCCTTGCCACACCATTTGAGAACCACTGATCTAAAGAACCGACTAAACTTCTAGTAGACAGTTGCATTGACTGTCAACATATACGGCCGCCAACACTACGCCTGTGAGCAACACAAGCTAGGGTTTAAACTGCAAGGCAGCAGCCTCACTCAGTGTTTTGGCTCACCTTTTAGGGCCTGAAATCCTCTAAGCTGGGTCCTGAATCCCAGTAATTTAAATGCAGATTCTCCAGATGAGGCATACTTGGACTGTAAAGTACGGAAAGTGTCTGCACTTATAAGGACACGTCTCTGGATCCAGATGCTTCTCACACCATTCTCCTGACGATCTGAATTATTCATGGAGTATTTGAGAATAACAGCTAATAATTTACACCACAGCTGCAGCTCTGTTGTCACAGAAAGAGCCGGTGATTGGTGCCGCTGCACATCGAGACGCTGAAAGGAGGGAACTTTATCCTCCTTCAGCTTTAACAGGCCAATCAGCAGCCACGTTCAGGATCTGGACAGCAGATTTAGACACATAATGGAAGAATGATGAAGAGACAGGAGAGATACCTGAGAAAACAGCAGCACATGCAGGAAGCTGGAGAAATGAGTGGGTCCAATGCACCCAGGAGCCTGGATATGCATTTAAAGACTGAACTGGCTTCTATCCTACAGTTTCTTAAAGAAGAAGGTGGCAAACATCATCCGTGCCGTCTCTATCCTGTAAATCTTCATGTTCTCTGCATATCCTCAGCCTTAACTCAGAACTCTCTGCATTGATCCAAAGTTTGTTTCCTTTGCTTTAATGCAGAGAAATCCTCCTCCTTTGGACCAGAGTCAGAGTTTCATCTAAATGTCTGTGTCTGATTGAATCTGGACCGTCATCACTTCATTAGTTTTCATAAACCGGGACATGCATGGTGTTAATCTGATCACATCTGCGCCTCCTTCCTGCCAGCTGAGAAGCTTCTCTTCATGTTGTCCAGCTTTTCTAAATGACCAGTCCTGATGATAAAAGTTGGACATTTCTCTCCAGAAGAACTGCAGTGAAGCAGCATTAAACCCTCAGCCTTCTGACTCACAGCTCTAAATGTCTCTTTGTTTTTACCTCCTTGTTCACGCTGCTCTTTCAGGCTGATTCTGACGCTTTTTTCATTTCTATGACTTTAGTTGTAGAGGAGATCGATCTCAGCCCAGCCCTGTGGTTGTGTCTGTGTGGTCCTTCACACCGGCAGGTTGGGTTCAAATCTGGCACGTAGCTCTTGTCTTCAGTCTCTTTCTCCAGTTTTCAACAATATCCACTCTCTCTGTTAAAATGAGCAGCAGCAAGGAGAGAGGAGAGGAGAGGAGAGGAGAGGAGAGGAGGAGAGGAGAGGAGAGGAGGAGAGGAGATGAGGAGAGGAGATGAGGCTCTCTGCTGATGTTTTCCCTCCAGACTCTAATGGAATATCCTGTACTGTCATTATGTGTACTCTCACAGGTACTGTTCGCTCTATAATTCAATAAAATGAGCAGGAAATGAAGCAGATACCTGCTGAGACAGAAGCTTCTGTGCTGTACTGTACACCTGCAGAAGAAAACCAAGAACAGCTGAGCAGAAATAGAAACTATAAAGAACAAACAGTCTGTGCTGAAGCTTCAGGACAACAGCAGCTGACATGGGGGGGGGGGGGGGGCTAGTCCTGCTGGTGATGATAGAGCAGGTGTAATGGGGTTTTAGCACCCCCCACTGTTCTCTTTTCTTTGGAGCTTATGCCACAGACATGGGGAAACGATAGGGCTAGGAAGGTGTCGACTTTACTGCATATGTAAATACAAAGCAACAAAAGGTGACTCTGCTAGTTCCTGAATTAATGTGTGAAACCTGGAGCCCATGATTGAATCAGAAGGTCCTTTTGTATTTTAATTTGTGATGTCCAGACCGCCTGGAAACAAAGCCCTGTCCGGGTGTAAATTCTTCCCAGACAGAGGGGTGTCAAGCACACCTTGGGTATGTTCTTGTGTTTCAAATAATGGGCCAGACGTGGCCATCGAACTGGCCGGGTGGATCTGGCACCTTGTAGTTCCTAGAGCACCTCCTCTTTTTGCATTCTTCATATGGGATGGAAATAAAGTAACGCTGGTTCAGCACGTCGATCAAAGGTTCGTAGGTGTAAAGCAGAAAGCCTTCCACAACAAGGATGTGAGTCTCCTCCTCCTTAGTGTCAGACTTTGGGACGATCTCAGTGTCCAGGGTGTTATTAACGCCAGGAGATTTCTCAAACTTCACTGGGTTATCCAACCATGCGTAGATCGTACTCATCATGGCGTCCATGTCCAGAGCATTGATGACTTGAAGAAGTCATCCTGATGGACCACACAACAGTTGGGCAGGTTTTTGATCAGTCTGTTGGTGAGGGTGGTTTTCCGTCCCTTGGTTACGCTGCCGATGCCGATGATGTACTGCATGATTTCAGAGCTCGTTAGAAAGTCGCCGAGAGTTCAAAACGTTAATAAAACCGGTTAGGGATCAGAATGATCAGACGGGAAGAAAGCTTAAAAAGAGAAGGTTGCAGCAGGAAACGTCAACTACTCAATTCCTCCATGGCACTTGAGTTGAGTGAGTAAGGGTAAGTGCAGGGACGGAGGTGTCGCTCGGACGTGGTGTTCCACCGAGAAAGAACCGTCTGCTCTCTGCTACTGCTACACATACTGCGGTGCTATAAAGGTGCTAGTCTCCCCATGTGGGGGGCGCTCCTCTCTCTGAACCTTCTCTCTTGTTCTCTCTCTCTCTGTGTTTTGCTGCATGCTGACCGCTGTATGTGTTGATTGACCTTCTTGCAAGAATAAACCTTTTTGTCAGCTGGCAGATGTCTGATATTTCACTTGTTCATCAGCAACAGAGAAAAATTTCAACAACACAGGCTGCATGAAGGAGGATTTAAGGCCTGGTTTAGGATCAGTTTGACCCTCCTCTCTTCAGCAGCAGTGACTGAGAATATTAAACATCTGCAGGGTGATGATGGTGACATAAGGGCTGAGGGTGACAGCAGAGTGAGAGATCTTTGGAGGATGGAGAGATCGATAAGAGACGGAGAGGACTGATAATGTCAGGAGGAGTGTGAGCTCATGTCTAAGCTGTTCTAATGAGGAGAGGGTCAAGAACAAAAGAGCAAAACCAGACAAACTAACAGAGAAACACTTTCAGACACACAGAACTGAGATTTCTGAAGCATGATTTTTTTTAACAGGCGTCTTTTTCTGCTGTTGTTCTGGATGGATTATAGTGGTGGAGCAGCTCTGAGCGTGTCTGCATGACTCTATTCTGATGAAATGTTGTATGCATGTAAGAGTGCATAGAGAAAGAGTTATCTTTTTCTGTTGTGTTGCAGCCTGATGCTACAGTCCTTTAAATTCATTTTTATTCTCATTAATCTACGTCCAGTACCCTGACCACTCTGGTCTCTTCACATCCTGAGTAGAACCCCCCCCAAAATAAAAGCCCACACAAAATACAGAAAGAAATGGGAATACCGACCCTGGACATCATAAAAACGATATGATTTAAACATTTTTTTCCCTTTGTGGTCCTTTACCAAGACTTTAGGTGACCGTGTTTGGAGATGAAGGGATCTTCAACACTCTAGCAACACAATAAAAAAAAATATCTCCATTTAGACCAGCAGGTAGAAAAAGGTTGCATGTACACTCCTAAGCTCTACTTAGAACCTTCTTAAGATCCAACAGTGCAAAATGTAAATTCTTGCAATTTTTCTGCTGGTCTTAAGATTTTGATCAGGAGTGCACCAGGATTTTTAAAAACCTTGTGAATTTCACCTGAAGATCTGCTGCTTCCCATGCTGTAGTTGCATTGTTGTCTTGTTTTTGTATTGCTGCTGTTCTTTTGGTTCCAGAGTGAGCCTCTGTGTCGTTGTGGATCTTTGTTTTCTGCTAGGTGTGAGTCCTTTGTCTTTAAACCTTTGTTTGTCCTGTGTGTTTTTGTCCGAGTGAGCTGTCTGTTGTTTTTCTCTCTCTGTGCAGGTGGAGCTCTGTGTTTAGCTGGCACTGCACCGAGGGTTCAGGTACGGCGGCCTTCAGCTCCTGGGCGCCGTCCTGACGGCAGCAGCTGTTTAGTTCAGAGGACTGTGACTGATTAGCTGTTGGCATAACTTTGTGTTAGTTTTCATTTGAGCAAAGATCAGAGAAATAGAGGAGCCTGAGCTATATTTACAGAGTTGTGCTGTACAAACCTGGAAAAGTGACGGGGTCTGAGTACTTCCTGGACATCCTGTAAACAGTTCCTCCTGTAGGTAATCAGGAGGATTTTAACTGTGTTGTAGAAATCTGTCTCATGTAGTCACTTATACTGAGAACTGGTGGGATGAAGGAACTCTGTTCTTTATATTTCTCTACTTTAATCTCATTGAGTGGGTTTGGGTGATCATTTCTCCGCCTGCTGCTCAGCAGGAGGCCGAGACGAGGGGGCAGATGGACCTCTGATCAAAGTCTGGAGCCTAATGATGGTCTCTGTACATAGTCGAGGAGGATCGTCCTTCTGTAAAAGCCTGCTCTCCTAGCTCAGCTCCACATCAAAGTGGCTCTCAAACATAAAAGCAGGGACGCTCACGTGTTGCTACGGTGATAAATTGGAGAAACAGAGGTGGCGGCACGAGCCCGTCAGGGTAGAGAGTCCTTGATTCTGGGCTTTATGATGGCTCCCTCTGTCTGGAGTTATTTGATGGATTCTGTGAGGTTTTACAGTCAGGATGTCTGCAGCAGTTACATCTCTGATCTCTGTCCTTTGATTTCTGGTACAAAGGGTAAAGATGTACTAAAGTGAGGCTGAGATGGCCTACGGTGAAGATGGTGCACTTTTAACTCTAAAACATCAAATATCCCTCTGCAGGGCCCAGTCCACAGCAGGACTGATCCAGAACTGTGGACCGTGTTTGCTTCATGCTGCAATCATTGCTCCTCATGTCTGCATTTAAGAATAAAGGCAACGAATGCTGCAGGGCGTCCTTTATAGATAATAATCTAGGAGCTGGTGGTGGATTTTCAGGAGAATCCCACTGTCATGTCCTCTCTGATAACCACTGATCAGTCTGAGGAGACAGAGGTCACATACCTGGGTGTCGTGGACCACAGCTCTGAGCCTCACTTGGTAAATTGGGTAATGTCTTATCTTGGGAACGCCCACTAGTGGGTCCTGACCCACCAGTTGAGAACCGCTGATTTTAAAATCAAAAACAGACTGCTGGGTTTAGTCTGCTGGTGCTAAAAATCTCTGCACTACTCTGAATGAGCCGACTGGTTTATTCAATGTCAGATCTCTTCGAAAGGCCCAGCTGATCCTGGAGGATCCGGTTCTTCCTACATACAGGACTAACAGAATAAAAGTTCTCCTGTCCCGACTGCCATCGGCCTCCTGAGCTCACTGTGATATTTATTATGTAACTGTGCTGCTGATGTATTTAATTCTATTCCTTCCTCTTCTCTGTGAATAGATAGTTTGTATTGTAGCTATAAAACCATTTACCCCACAGAGGGACGATAAAGTTATCATTGACAAAAGTTCAACATTTTAAGATTGTTAAAAAATCATAGGAGATTAAAAAATATTATGACATAAAAGAAAAGTTATAAAAGTTATTAATAGAAGATAAAGATAAAAGATAAAAATCTAAATTATGAGGTAAATAGTCATAATTATGATAAACAGTCATTAGGATGAAATAAAAAGTCATAAATATGAGATAAAAAGTCATTAAAATTGGATTAAATGTCATTAAAATGAAATGGAAAGTCATTAATATGAGATTAAAAGAAATAAAAGGTCATAATTATGAGATAAAATTATAACTACTAGGTAAAATGTCATAGGTATGAAATAAAAAGTCATGAATATGAGATTAAAACTGATAATTATGGGCTGAAAAGTCATTAATATGAGATTTGAAGGCATTAATATGAGTTTAAAATCATTCAAATCAGATTACATGTCATTAATATGAGATTAAAAGTCATTAATATAAGTGTAAAGTCATTGAAATTAGATTAAAATAATTAAAATTAGATTAAAATCATTAAAATTTGATTAAAGTCATTAATATGGGATTAAAAGTCTAAAATTAGATTAAATGTCATTAATATGAGATTAAAAGTGAAAATTATGGGATAAAAAGTCATTGTTATGAAATAAAAGAAAAAAGGTCATAATTATGAGATAAAATCATAACTACTAGGTTAATAGTCATAGTTATGACATGAAAAGTCATGAATATGAGATTAAAAGTGATAATTATGGGATAAAAAGTCATGAATATGAGATATCAAGTCATATCTATAAGATAAAGAATTATACCTATGCCCCTCCCCCTTTGATCATTTCTGCTCCGCCCCTCAAACATCCTCCACTGGTCACATGGTAAACTGTTAGTCCAGCGCTGCTTTGAAAGACTCGTGAGGTTTGAGATGAATCAGAGTAACTCATTCCTGAGAACATCTTTTAAATGTATGAGAAATCTGTTCAGAATGTGAAGAATGAGTAAATACTGGAGCAGACAGCTGCAGGCCGGTCTTTACTTCAGCTCAACTTTAAAGAATATTTCACACAGACAGAGGACGGGGATTTCATTTTTCATCTACAAATAAAACCTACATGACGGATAAACAAGGGGAACCATTGAAGACATAAAAAAGTGTTTATTAGTGCATGTGGAGGGTTCAAGGTTGTTCTGGCTCAGTCTTAAAGACTGAACTGTTTTAATCATAGTTTTGAAAATCCTCAAAGTTCAGTTTTCTTTCTATTAAAGCAGCAGAAGATTAAATCTAACGGCTTCACTTCAGACTCTCAGAAGAAAAACAAAGTTGAGAAAACTTTTGATTCATTTTCAGACAAGTGCTGTGAAAAAGTTTAAAATATAATTTAATGGAAAAAAATGTTTTTATTCTGCTCTGGATGTTGGTGCGTGACAAACTCCACAAAGGGATGAGCTAGAGAGAGAGAGAGAGAGAGAGAGAGAGAGAGAGGTGACTTTATACATCAGCCACCAGACTCTGCTGGTAGAAAGGTTTAGACTGTTTCTGTCTTCACGTTTGGATGAAGAGCATCTCTATGTGCCGTCTGAGCTCTCAGGTATCAGAGAAAGCCTCAAACCATTTTAAATCCCAGTTCATTCACTGTACTGTAAAACAGAATACCAGTTTAAGGTTTTCAGTGACTAAAACATCGACTTTTCATGAACACACTTGTGACCCATCCACCAATGATGTTGCAGCATTTCTGCCTGTTTCCTGCTGCAGGAGGAAGTGATGAAACGGAGCCATTCCCAGAATTCTTTTCTTTTCACTCCAAAATTGTTTCACAGAGGCTGAAAGACAAATACAATTTATTTATAGATTTCCATAACTACACTCCCCTTCTTCTACCCATGAGCCATTGCATCACGGAGGTAGATTCAGTCTGGTGCTGACAGTTTTCCTCATCCTGCATGGACAGAATATCTTAAATATTTTCAGAGTTCATAACCTCAGGAGTTTCCAGAGTAAACACACTCAGACGTATCTGTGCATAAACAAACTAAGCAGGAGGCTGGAGCCTGCAGAGCGTCAACATTTTCGCTTCACCTCGTCAGACACGGCGAGCTCTCGTGTCTTTAACCTTCTGCTCTCTGACGGCTTTATGTCCTCTCCACATTCTCCAAACACCGGACCAAACGAGCATGTTCTGTCCTCTGAGAGAACCCGGACTGATGGAGTAAACATCCACCACCCTGCCTGCTGTAGGAGCTTGTTAGAATAGAATAGAATAGTATAGAATAGAATAATTCTTTATTGTCCACTGAGGTGGAAAATTGTCTAAGGAGTGACGACGGCCACATGGGAGGAGCTTTCTACATTTTCATGCTTCCAGAATGCTCAGAGTAAACTCAGCTAGGCAGGTGAAAGAGATCTCTGAAGACAGTCCTCAATACTTTCAGATTTATGAAGTTTCATCATTAAAGACTTTGGAGTCAGTTTGACCAGAATCTGTTAAAGTGTGGTGTGTTGATCTTTAAAGGTCACATATTTTGTAAAATCCACTTAATCAGGCTTTTCTAACAAAAATATACACCCTGCCTGTCCACACCTACCCAAGAATCAGAGAAACCCCAAACCCTCTCTTTCTCCTCCTTTCAGAAAATGTGTGCTGAAACAAGCTGTTCTCTGATTTTCCCCTCATGATGTCATGTGGGGAGTTAGCCCCGCCCCCAGGTTCGGTTGGCCCTCCCTGCTTGGAAGAAAGTTCCGCCCTCCTTTCCTCAGCTGCCAGCTGAGATCAGAGTCACATTCATTAAGCCACATCCATTTCCTGAGAGGGGTGTGGTCAGGGCGGAGTCAGACAGCTTAGTAACATTTAAAGGCACAGACACAGAAACAGCTCGTTCTGAGCAGGGCTGAAACAGAGGAGGTTTTAGACATGCAGAAATCCAATATGAGTGTTTATTCAGCATCAAACTTCACAGGTATTTTAAGGGACCTCTGAGGCGATGTAAACTTGACTTAAAGGGGTCAGATATGTGACCTTTAACCATCCAAACCAAACCGTAGATCTGTGGTGATCTGTTACACATTAAACAATCAGATAAGACACATAGACAGAATATACAATGCTTAACAAATGTATTAGACCACCCTAACCTAACCAAGGTAAGGTTTATGCCACAGCTGCCATAATTTAACAGCACTGGTCACATGGTAAACTGTTAGTCAGCGCTGCTTTGAAAGACTCGTGAGGTTTGAGATGAATCAGAGTAACTCATTCCTGAGAACATCTTTTAAATGTATGAGAAATCTGTTCAGAATGTGAAGAATGAGTAAATACTGGAGCAGACAGCTGCAGGTCTTTACTTCAGCTCAACTTTAAAGAATATTTCACACAGACAGAGGACGGGATTTCATTTTTCATCTACAAATAAAACCTACATGACGGATAAACAAGGAACCATTGAAGACATAAAAAGTGTTTATTAGTGCATGTGGAGGGTTCAAGGTTGTTCTGGCTCAGTCTTAAAGACTGAACTGTTTTAATCATAGTTTTGAAAATCCTCAAAGTTCAGTTTTCTTTCTATTAAAGCAGCAGAAGATTAAATCTAACGGCTTCACTTCAGACTCTCAGAAGAAAAACAAAGTTGAGAAAACTTTTGATTCATTTTCAGACAAGTGCTGTGAAAAGTTTAAAATATAATTTAATGGAAAAAAATGTTTTTATTCTGCTCTGGATGTTGGTGCGTGACAAACTCCACAAAGGGATGAGCTAGAGAGAGAGAGAGAGAGAGAGAGAGAGAGAGAGGTGACTTTATACATCAGCCACCAGACTCTGCTGGTAGAAAGGTTTAGACTGTTTCTGTCTTCAAGTTTGGATGAAGAGCATCTCTATGTGCCGTCTGAGCTCTCAGGTATCAGAGAAAGCCTCAAACCATTTTAAATCCCAGTTCATTCACTGTACTGTAAAACAGAATACCAGTTTAAGGTTTTCAGTGACTAAAACATCGACTTCTCATGAACACACTTGTGACCCATCCACCAATGATGTTGCAGCATTTCTGCCTGTTTCCTGCTGCAGGAGGAAGTGATGAAACGGAGCCATTCCCAGAATTCTTTTCTTTTCACTCCAAAATTGTTTCACAGAGGCTGAAAGACAAATACAATTTATTTATAGATTTCCATAACTACACTCCCCTTCTTCTACCCATGAGCCATTGCATCACGGAGGTAGATTCAGTCTGGTGCTGACAGTTTTCCTCATCCTGCATGGACAGAATATCTTAAATATTTTCAGAGTTCATAACCTCAGGAGTTTCCAGAGTAAACACACTCAGACGTATCTGTGCATAAACAAACTAAGCAGGAGGCTGGAGCCTGCAGAGCGTCAACATTTTAACGAGCGCTTCACCTCGTCAGACACGGCGAGCTCTCGTGTCTTTAACCTTCTGCTGCTCTCTGACGGCTTTATGTCCTCTCCACATTCTCCAAACACCGGACCAAACGAGCATGTTCTGTCCTCTGGAGAGAACCCGGACTGATGGAGTAAACATCCACCACCCTGCCTGCTGTAGGAGCTTGTTAGAATAGAATAGAATAGTATAGAATAGAATAATTCTTTATTGTCCACTGAGGTGGAAAATTGTCTAAGGAGTGACGACGGCCACATGGGAGGAGCTTTCTACATTTTCATGCTTCCAGAATGCTCAGAGTAAACTCAGCTAGGCAGGTGAAAGAGATCTCTGAAGACAGTCCTCAATACTTTCAGATTTATGAAGTTTCATCATTAAAGACTTTGGAGTCAGTTTGACCAGAATCTGTTAAAGTGTGGTGTGTTGATCTTTAAAGGTCACATATTTTGTAAAATCCACTTAATCAGGCTTTTCTAACAAAAATATACACCCCTGCCTGTCCACACCTACCCAAGAATCAGAGAAACCCCCAAACCCCTCTCTTTCTCCTCCTTTCAGAAAATGTGTGCTGAAACAAGCTGTTCTCTGATTTTCCCCTCATGATGTCATGTGGGGAGTTAGCCCCGCCCCCAGGTTCGGTTGGCCCTCCCTGCTTGGAAGAAAGTTCCGCCCTCCTTTCCTCAGCTGCCAGCTGAGATCAGAGTCACATTCATTAAGCCACATCCATTTCCTGAGAGGGGTGTGGTCAGGGCGGAGTCAGACAGCTTAGTAACATTTAAAGGCACAGACACAGAAACAGCTCGTTCTGAGCAGGGCTGAAACAGAGGAGGTTTTAGACATGCAGAAATCCAATATGAGTGTTTATTCAGCATCAAACTTCACAGGTATTTTTAAGGGACCTCTGAGAGCGATGTAAACTTGACTTAAAGGGGTCAGATATGTGACCTTTAACCATCCAAACCAAACCGTAGATCTGTGGTGATCTGTTACACATTAAACAATCAGATAAGACACATAGACAGAATATACAATGCTTAACAAATGTATTAGACCACCCTAACCCTAACCAAGGTAAGGTTTATGCCACAGCTGCCATAATTTAACAGCACTGGTAATTACCAAAATCATTTTTATGTTTCTGCAATGATTAATACACCAATATGTAGAAGCTCTTTAACCCAAATGATATTTTCAATGCTAAAATAGAATTACCTCCACCAAGGAGGTCATGTGATTGGGTGGGTCTGTTCGTTTGTTTGTTTGTTTGTTAGCAACATAATAGAAAAAGTTGTGGACGGATTTTCATGAAATTTTCAGGAAATATCGGAAATGGCATAAGGAAGAACTGAGTAGAATTTGGGACTGATCCGGATCACCATCTGGATCCAAGAATTTTTTACAGGATTCTTTACTATTGGGAGATAGGGCTAATGTCGGAGGTCTGCGCTGTGATCACTTTACACCAGGAGATGGCGGACATGAGTAACTTCAATCCCAGCAGCATTTTTTTGGTGTGTTTCTATTCAAAGTTTTGGAGTTTATAGAGTTTGAAAGACGCACGCCCGGTCGAGGAGACGAGTCGGAGCGTAACAGAGAGAAAGACAGCGAATTGTAGTGAGAACACCCACAATGCTGGGAGGAATAGAGGAATATTCACCCTCTGACATGACTTCCAGTCGTCCAGTGAGACCATGGGTGCATCTGTTGGCACCCCTGGTGAAGTCAATGCTTTGTCAATGCTTTTGCTGAGTAATCAGTGAATACCATGGTGGGGGGCACGTGGGGACGGATCCAGACATTTTTTAAAGGATTATTTACTCTTGGGAGATAATGGCGGAGGTCTGTGCTCTCCAAGTGTTTTTCTAGTTATCATCGTTATCCATGAATTTTCAAAGTTACTGATTTACAAAAAAACCCTGAAAAAATAGTAAAGCACATTAATGTTTCTGATTAATATGTCAGATTATAGTTATTTACTGTCATTCCTGAACAGAAAAATGAGTTTTAGTGGTTGAATGTTATGCTTGATTCATTTCTGACTTCTCAGAGAAGCCCAGTGAGCCGGCTCAAATGTGGGTGAATTCAGTTTGAAATTCCTCATTCCTGTTCAAAATGGTAAAACGTGGAGAGCTGACTGAAAATGAAAAGTTCTAAAATCAGAAGTGACCTTTTTCAGGCAAATATACAAAGAATTGTTGATTCAGTTCCATTTAAATTTTTCAAATACATTTCCCAGAGTCGCCCTGGCTCCATCCCTGGACCTGCACGACACTCCCTGCTCTCCTGATCACCTGTCCCCTTCACCTGCTCAGCTCAGCTGCTCCAGATGAACTCATCAGACTCCACAGAAAACCAGCCTGGTCCCTCATGGTGGTTTCGGCCTCTGTGGAGCACATCTAGTCCAGATGAACTCATCAGACTCCACAGAATACCAGCCTGGTCCCTCATGGTGGTTTCAGCCTCTGTGGAGCTCGGCTAAAGGCCGTCTGCAGACGTTTTGTTGTGTTTTTGTGTTTTTTGTTTGCCGTGGTCGTGTCCCAGGGTTCCCGTCTCTCCTCGCCTGCCGACTCTCCCTCCACTACAGCTGAGCTCTCCACTCATCA
The DNA here is from genome assembly GCF_018320785.1 of Cheilinus undulatus. Taxonomy (NCBI): domain Eukaryota; kingdom Metazoa; phylum Chordata; class Actinopteri; order Labriformes; family Labridae; genus Cheilinus; species Cheilinus undulatus. The sequence continues at coordinate 2,035,554 of NC_054873.1, forward strand.
GCTACCTACAATTAAAGTCATTTTACTTAACTGATCCCATTCCATGTCCTGCATTTGGATCCAACCTCAGTAGCCGTGACAAAAATTCCATTAAAATGAGGGGAAAATTCTTTAAAACATCCGAACAAATTCCATAAATATTCTTGAAAATTTCAAACAACAAAACCCCCAAATTCCCCAAAATCTACAAATAAATTTTCCAGCTGTTCATGCAAATATCTAAATATTTCCACACAATCCCCCACCCCAAAATTTAAATCCAATTTCCAAATACTAGAAACACATTACTATCAAGCAAACACACCAACATTTCAGGGAAAATTCTCTCTTAAATTTCATACAAATTACCTAAAATGTAGAAAAACATTTCAAAAATTCCAGGAAAATGATGGGAAATTTCCAAAAACCATCCAAACAAATGTGTCAAATTTCCAGTAAAATTCTTCAAAATATTAAAACTACAACACTGAAATTCCCAACCCCAAAACCTACCAATACATTTCCAACTCTATAAAAATAACAACATGCTTGATACAATAACACATATTCCAAATTTACATAAGAATGCTTGAAAATTTCAAGCAAATTTCACCCAATATATACAAACATATCCCCAAAATGTTCATAAAACAGCTTGAAAACAAAACAAAACAAAACAAAAAAAAAAACAACAGAAAATCTGCAGAAATAAGTTGTTAAAAATCCAAGAAAATTCCTGAAACATTCTAAGCATATTCTCTCCTGAATTTCTTCTAAAATTTCCCAAAAATCTACAAATATAATTCCAAAAAGTCCATAAAAATGATGGGAAAATTCCCCAAAACATCCAAACAAACTCCATGAAAATTTTTGAAAATGTCAAACACCGCAATCCCCAAATTTCCCAAAATCTGCAAAGAATTTTTTCCAACTGTTCATGCAAATATCTAAATATTTCCACACAATCCCCCACCCCAAAATTACTCTTACTATGATTATTATTACTAAACTGTCCCATTTGAATAAACACGCTCGACATTTTTAAATACTCAGATTCCCAACCAAATGTCCAAGAAAATAGCAGAAAATTCCAAAACAAATTCCCATGAAAACACCCCAAAAAAACTGAAGATAATTCCCCCAATAACCTTCAAAGAATCTGTCCAAAATCTCCAAATAAATCCCCAAAGTTTTCATGAAATGCTCAAAATTTTTATTGAAAATTCAACAAAAACATCAAACAGATCCTAACCAAAATCCTTGAAAATTCCTGAAATTTCAAAGCAAAGTGTCCCAACATTTCAGCGTTTTCTGGACGATTATCTCTAAAGGTTTAACAGCAGCAGTGAATATTTTAGGATGCTGTTGGAGAGCTTTAATGTAATTCCCTCAGATTCTCAGGAGGATAAAGAGTGGTGCCATCATCCTGGAGACTTTAGGACAGTTTTTCTCTAACTCAGCTGTTTAGTGGAAAAATCTTAAAGAAGAAAAAGTGAGGAGGAAAAACAGGAAGTCGCCTTTCTTTGTAACTCTCTGTAAAGTTCATGACCCCTGTTTAGTCCTGTATTTATAGACATTGATGGACCTCGTGCAGGTCGACCCTCCTGCTTTCCCTGTGTAATCCCAGTTCCTCCATCATTACTCCCAGCAGGACTGAAGCTTTTATTCCCCCTCATTATCCACAACAACAGAATAACGGGAATGCTGGAGTCCTCCCTGCTGCGTATCGTTCAGGATGAACTGTTTTCAGCTGCAGGGTCACAGGAGTGTTTCTACAGAGGAACACGATTGAACAACGGCGTGACGGGCTTTTAACCCTCCACACAGCAGAGCAGAGGCCACAGCGGGCAGCACGGACCAACATCAGCACACGTAATGACTCTAATGGATGTTCATGTCAAAATAAAGACCACCAGCTCCCTGCAGCACTGGACTTACATGATGTACAGCTCCTATCAACAGAATTTACTCCCTTGATGTGTTAGCTCTGCCAGGTTGATCAGGGATCAGGACTGAACAGCCCTTTATACGTCCACACACAGATCCTCTACTGGACTGAGGTCAGGGCTTTGACTCGGCCGTTCCAGAACATTCCCCTCATTGTCTCTAAACCATTTCTGTGTAGCTTTCTCTGTATGCTTCGGCTCATTGTCTTACTGGAAAATACATTTTCTCCAAAGCCGAGGAGAAGCAGCCAGCTGCTGAGAAGCATCCCCACAGCACGATGATGCCCAAATATTTGAAACACATTTTACAAATTTCCATGAGAATGCTTGAAAATTACAAGCAAATTTCACCCAATATATACAAACATATCCCCAAAACTTTTATGCAAGTGTTTGAAAGAAAACATAGAAAAATCACCAAAATAAAAATTAAAAAAATTTTAAAAATCCAATATTATATCCTGAAACATTCCAAGCAGATTTCCTCCTAAATTTCTTCTAAAATTCCCAAAAATGTACAAATACATATCCTGAAATTCCATCAAAATTCTTAAAAATTTCAAACAAGACATTCTCCAAATTCCCAGAAATCTACAAAAAAATTTCCAACTGTTCAAATAAATATCTAAATATTTCCACAAAGTCACCCACCCCAATTTAAATCAAATTTCCAAGTATTACAAAACACATTTCCAAAATTTCCATGAAAATGTCAAAAAAACAAACAAACAAACAAACAAACAAACAAACAAACAAACAAACAAAAAACCTGAAGCAAAACATTCCAAAATATACAAACACATCCAAAAAGTTTTAATGAAAATTTTTGAACATTTTTATGGCAAAACTCTCCAAACATTTCAACCAAACGGCTCAAACTTCAGCAGAAATTCTGGACAAATATCTGAAGTTCTAAAAGCAGAAGTGATCATTGTCAAGCAAATAAACAAAGAAATTTAAATTCAATTCCATCTAAATTTTCAAATACATTTCAGCATCATGCTGCTGAGAAGCATCCCCACAGCATGATGCTGCCAGCACAGTGGGGATGGTGTGTTTGTGGTGATGTCAGTGTTTGGCATCTTGTCCATTCTGGTCTCAGACCAAAGAACTTTCTTCCTCTTGACCATGGAGTCTCCCACAGTCCTTCTGGTGAACTCTAGTCCAGATTGAATCTGAGTTTTCTCCAACAGTGTCTTTCTCTTTGCCACTCTCCCATAAAGCTCTGACTGCTGAAGAACCCGGCCAACAGTTGTTGTCTGCAGAGTCTCTCCATCTCAGCTGCTGAAGCTTGGAGCTCCTTCAGAGTAGTCATAGGTGTCTTGGTGTCCTCTCTCACTAGTCTCCTTCTTGCACGCCCACTCAGTTTGTGAGGACGGTCTGATCTAGGCAGATTTACACATGTGACATATTCCTTCATTTCTTCATGATGGATTTAACTGAACTCTGGGGATGTTCAGAGACTTGGGGATGTTTTTGTCTGCATCCACTGACTCTGAGTTGCTTGGAGTGTTCTTTTGTCTTCATGGTGTAATGGAAGCCAGGAATACTGATTAACCAGTTGTCTGGATCTCTGTTGAATCAGGTCAGTCACTTTAAAGGGGGTGAATATTTATACAGTCACTAAGTATATATTCAGATTTTTACTTAATTGAAATTCTGAACCAGTTTTACTCAAACAAAGAGCCAAATTATTGAAAAAAACATTTGCAAGAGCCACAATCTAAGGAGTGAAAAGTGGCAATTAAAATAAGTTAAAGGTGGCAAAAGTGGTCAAATAGCAGCAAACACTGGGAGAAAAATGGCAAAAAAAAAAGGTCAGAAAATGGCAAAAATGGGTGGGAAGTGACCAAAAAAATAAGTAAAGGTGGCAAAGATTGTCCAAAAGTGGCAAAAATAAAAAAAAGTGGGTAAAAGTGGCAAAAAACAGAAAAAAAGTGGGATAAATTGGCAAAAAGCTGAAAAAAAGGTGTGAAAAAGTGGCAAAAATCAGAAAATTTTGGAAAAAAGTGGCAACAAAACAGAAAAAAAGTGTGAAAAATGGGCAAAAATAGAAACAAGGTGGGAAAAAGTGGCAAAAATCAGATAAAAAGATGGGAAAATAGGAAAAAAGAAAAAAAGAAAAAATTGTCCAAAAGTGGCAAAAATGTTGCAAAAAAATGAGTGAAAAGTGACTAGAATGGAAAAAAATCTGGCAAAAAGGTGGGAAAATAGGCAAAAGAATGAAAGAGTGGCAAAATGAGAAATAAGTGGCATTTACTTACAAAAGGCAGGTACAGTTGGAGAAAATGGGAGGAAGAGGGTGAAAAAAGAGGCAGAATATTTAAAAAGCAGGATAAAAGTGCTAAAAAAATTGGCAAATTTAAAACTAAAAGCTGTAAAAGTTAAATAAAAGTAGCAAAAAAATTGCAAGTAAGGGCAATGGAAATAAACAGAGAAAGACTAAAGGCTGACCATTAAAGCCTGCTGTGTAAGTGTGGGACACAAATTCACTTATGTGACTTGCAGTGGAGAATTTCTGGGGTCAAATGGACCTTTTCAAAGTTTTTCTGGAGGAGTAATGTTTCAAATTAAGACATAAAAGAGCCACATGCTGAGAATCACTGGTCTAAACACTAAAATAAAAACAGAATACAATAAAGAAACTAAACATCAGATAAACTGCTGTTAAAGGTTCATGTTTTATATCAGTGAGGGGATAATTCCAGGATCCTTCGCGGCCTAAAAAGCTTCATATAGAAGCAAATAAAGCATCAAACCCTGGAGCTGCAGCTCTCTGCTCTCCTCATGAGCTCCTCTCCCTGGGTTTAAAGGACTCCTGCAGACGGGAAAATCAGAGACTGTTTAAAAGTGTTATGACCGTAGAAAGTTCCGTTTTGTTCAAACTTCCCCAGCAGAACTTCAAACACTCTGAACTTTCACAGCTCCAACTTTAATTTAACTGTTAAATCCTTGCAGAGACACATAGAGTTTGTGTGAATCCTCCGCAGAGCGCTGAAGTGTTTTAGATTAATTAAATCTTCATAAGAACCAAACCACAGAGATTTCATAAACAGGAAGTGTTTCAGCGGTGTTTGACTCTCGGCTGAGTCAGCCTCAACAACAGCAACAGACTTTTAAAAAACTCTGAAAGTTTTCCTGAAAACTGAAAGCCAAAGACGTGAAACAGGTGGGATGAAAACACTCCTGCATGTGGGGTTGGAGGATGGTGAGAGCGGGGGGTGTGGCTCTCAGCTCGCCATCCAGCTTTCCTGAAGGGTCATGTGACCAAAGTGGATGCACACTACTGCTGCCAGCTTAAGCAGTCTACTACAGATACTGGACTTTAAGTCACTGGAGCATAAATATCAGCTTTGAGGATCTTGGATTTACCCAATAATGAAGTGTTGTGTGCCCAGACTTGAACAGAGATGAATGATCCACAGTGATCGTCAGAGACCTCTGGGAGTTGTTCCCAGAATAAGTTACTGGTGTTTTTGTGGAGCTCAGTAATGAGAAAGTCTCTCAGCTTAGAGGATTTGTTAGGACTCAGAAATAAAGAGAGGAATAAAACAAAAACAAGTGTTACATAGGCAGAGAAGACAAACAACAGAGGGCTAATCCTCCTCCTCCTCCTCCATGCAGTCAGACAGAATCACCTCCATTAATCCTCGTGGAGCTCTGCTCCTCCATCACACTGTCTCAGACTGTTTAAAGGAACCCTGCATGATCAGACAGGTTCATCTTATTGGATAGATATTTGTATTTCTCAAATGCATATGGAGCTAAAAGCTCACTAGATATCTGAATTTTGAGTTTGTAAACTCGCCAGGAGGCCGCCATGTTTTGGGAGGTAGAGTGTGACGTCGATCAGAGCGCTTGTCGCCGTTCCTTTGCAGTACCCGCTGTTTCAGACGGTTTTTCTGCTGTGAGGAAGGAGTGACGCTGACAAGTTGAACAGTTTGAGAGTGCTTTGCTCGTGGTGACAGAAACTGTGACTAAATCAGCCAAAGCCGAGGGTTTTTTGTGCTCAGGAAGCTGAAATGAGACGTCTGGACTGCTTTGGCCCTGTACTGAGAATGAGCGCTGCAGGTGTTAAAAACAGCTGCTGTAGACTCTGACCCTGATGAAGTTTGGACCCAGAACAAATTCATGGACAAACATGTTTTTCCTCCTGCCAGCAGATGTGCCCGACAGGCCTTTTTAACAAACTCAGCTCCTGACCTCCTGCACATCCCACCTCACAGGACTCTGTGCTGACCAATCAGGACGTTTTCAGTAACACAATGCCGTCACTGCTGCGTCTGGAAGCCAGGACAATGTCATAGCAACGGTGGAAGTGAAAAAGGCCTAAATATAGACGGCACAAAGGTGAGGATGTCTCTGTGGATGTGACTTCAGAGGACAGAAATGAGACTAAATGTCTCTGAGGATGTGGTTAGAGTCACCATGGGAGCGCTGCAGGATCCCGTCCCTCCAGCATGCTGCTTCTTTCAGTCAGCCATCGCAGCGGGCGGCTCGTTCATTTCCTGCAGGACTGTGATAAACAAAGATGAGCCGCCCACAGAGCTGCAGACAGAACAACCAGGAGGAAACGCTCACTCCGTCCCACATCTACCTCTGTCATTGTTTTCTGCCTTTATTCTGTTTTATCATTTATTCCTTTAGACCAGTGAGACTCAACCTGTGGCTCTTTCCTGATGATTTTATTATTCACTCAGAAAACCTTAGAAAAGGGAACTTTGACCTCAGAAATTAATCACATTAATCAGTTTGTATTCAGAAGGCTTTGAGTGTCAAACTGAATTGTCCCATTAATCCCATATTTGCTAAATTTATCTAATTTTTGACCATTTTCAGAACTTTTTGCCACATTTTACCCAATAAAGCTACCTTTGCCATAAAATGCCACTTTTTTCCTACTTTATTGCCCATTTTTTGCCACTTTTATCCCATTTTTGTGTCACTTTCCCACCTCTTTTCGCCCAGTTAAGCTACCTTTTTCCATTAAGACCACCTATTTCTTACTTTTTTTGCGCTATTTTGCCACTCTTGACTTGTTTTTACACATTGTAGTAATTTTTCTCTCATTTTTTTGCCAAGTTTTTTCTCATTTGAACCATTTCTGCCCCTTTTCACCATTTTCTTTTTAACAATTTTTTTGCCTATTTAAGCTACCTTTTGCCATTAACTACCTATTGTTTCCTATTTTTTTGTCCTATTTTGCCATTCTTGACTGCTTTCTGCCCATTTTTATCACTTTTCTCTCTTTTGTTGCCTCGTTTTTGCCACTTTTGGGCCATTTTTGCCACCTGTAACTCAGTTTTTTGCTACTCCAAACCGTTTTTGTCACTGTTTACCTCTTAGATTGTGGCTCTTGCATTTTTCAACAGTTTGGCTCTTTGGTTTATCAGGGTTGAGTATCACTGCTTTAGACCACCATCTCTGGGGACGCAGGCACAGTTTTCAACAAAAACTTTAAATAATCCTGAAAAAAAAAAGGGCCTTAAACCCCAAATACACCGTACTCTCCCCTTGTTAAACAAGCTGCTATGTATGGGATATCAAACAGCAGTAGCGATGCTGGGTTAGGGGTGCAGGGGTCCTAACTGCACGCTAAACAAGCAACAAAACGCTGACAGGCCCTATTCTCCACGTCAGCTAGGACAATCTGGGATGGCCGGGATGTTTGACACCTTCAATAAGAAAAGAAAAGGAAGACAAGAAGGACAGATATTGAGGACCCGTTTTAAAATATAACCCCAATTCCAAAAAAGGTGGGACACCATGTAAAATATAACTAAAAACAGAAGTCAGTGATTGTCAAATCTCATAGACCCATATCTGATTAACCATTGAACAAAAACAGATCAGATGTTAAACTGAGACGTTTTAACATCTCAGGAAAATATTAGCTCATTTTGAATTTAATGGCAGCAACACATCTCAAAAAAGTTGGGACAGGGCAACAGGAGGCTGGAAAAGTAAGTGGCACTAGTGAGAAACAGCTGGAGCAGCATTTTGCAGATAGTTAATTATCAACAGGTCAGTAACATGTGTGGGTATAAACAGAGCATTTTAGAGAGGCAGAGTCTCTCAGAAGCAAAGATGGGCAGAGGTTCACCACTCTGTGGAAAACTGAGTCTAAAAATCATGGAACAATTTCAGAAAATTTTTCTCAAGACTTTGAATCTCCCTCCATCTCCAGTCCATAATATCATCAACAGATTCAGAAAATCTGGAGAAATCTCCCACTGCATTAAAAACAGGCATGATTCTGTAGTGAAATCACTGCATGGGCTCAGAAACATTCCAGAAATCATCATCTGTCAACAGTTGGCCGTGCCATCCACCAATGACAGTTAAAGCTGATCATGGAGAGAAGAAGCCATATGTGAACAGGATCCAGAAACACCGCCGTCTTCTCTGGACCAAAGCTCATTAACCCTCTATGTTACAGTGTTGCCTGTAGGCAGCATACCACTTTTTGGCCTTGTGCACTCACATAATACATTCCCAAGTATGATCAAATACTTCTAAAAAATGACAGGACCTCATGTAACCTATAAAAGTGTTTTGACTTGTCATCTGATGCTCTGGATGCCATCTTGAACACTTTTTGTGCAGACATTCTCACACAAAACAGCTCAGCCATTGTGCTGCAAAAGAACTGCAAAAAATATATTTTCCAGATATTTCTGAGGCTGGAAAAAAATGCGTACATAATTATCGGTGGGTAACGTTTAATTTCTAGTAGTTAAATGTTGCATTTTTGATGAATAAATAACGGAAGATTGTTAAAATATACATGTTGCCTTGAGGCAACACCGCCCCATTATGGAATACGGCAAACACTGCACTATGATGGAGTGCACAATGATACCATTACATTTTGGTATTGTGTATTTCGGTATAAATCTGTGATTACTGAAATAAAAACAACAATGAGGAAAGTGAAAAGTGATGTGGATCAGGATGAGGACAGTGAGGGTAAATGTACAACAACGAATATTACCAGAATATAGTAAGATAGATATTAAAAATAATTATTTTCATCATTAAAGTTCAATTAACATGAATTGCAACCTAGTAGTCCAATGAGGTTCATTTGGTCCACTGATAACTTAGTCTAAGCGATTCTTTTTAACAGACCAGAGGGTCTTTTTCATACCTGACAGTTTCGACAGAGTGGTCACGTGATGTTGCTGTGATACAGGACTATCAACCAGGACGAGGGGGCCTTTTTGCTCTCACACACCTGCGATGCTGCCCTGAAGAGGTCAGACTGCAGATGGCGCTGTCCTCCTGCCTCGACCGGTAGGAAGACAGCGCCAAAACCTGTATAAATCAGCTGACAAGACTATGTGTGAGCAGTCGAAACTGTCAGGTATGAAAAAGAAAAAACTCTCTGGTCTGTTTAAAAGAATCGCTTAGAATATGAATCGCAGCCTGTTGCAGCTACTTTGCAGTTCCAATATGCTTTAAAAAACTTTTTGTTCAAAATTTAAATCACGTTTTTCTTGTTCATTCCATTCCATAATGGTGCAGTGTTGCCTTGAGGCAACGCGCCCCAAAAAGAACCCTTAAAAAAAAAATGTTTATTTTTTTCTTAGATTATGTTTATTTAGTTTATTTTATGAAAAAAAAAACACCACAAATATTTCGTTTACCACCTAGCATCATATTGCGAACATGGACTGAGGAAACATGGAAAACTGTTCTGTGGTCAGAGGAAACCACAGACGCCGTGTCCTGTGGACTAAAGAGGATCTGGAGCATCCAGCTTGTTCTCCTGGCTCAGGTCTAAAGCCTGCATCTCTGATGGTATGGGGGTGCATCAGTGCCTATGTGGGCAGCTCTAACATCTGGAGAGGAACTATCAATGCTGAAAAGTAGAGAGAGCGTTTAGAGCAACATATGCTCCCATCCAGAAAACGTCTCTGTCAGCAAGACCATGCTGGACCACATACCACATCCATCACAACAGCATGGCTTCACGGGAGGAGAGTCCAGGTCCTGAACTGGTCTGCCTGCAGTCCAGACCTTTCACAGATGGAGCACCAGAAAAGGGAAAATCCTGTAAAGAAGACCCAGATAGAACGGTCTCCTCACTTCCCAGACGTTTACAGACTGTTGTTAAAGAAGAGGAGATGTTACACAACGGTAAACATGGCCCTGTCCCTATATTTTTGGACATGTTGCTGCCATCAGATTCTAAATGAGCTGATATTTTCCTGAAATGTTAAAATGTCTCAGTTTAACTCTGATCTGTTGTTTCTGTTCTACTGTGAATCAAATCTGGGTTTATGAGATTTGACAGCGCTCCAGCTTTTTTGGAACTGTGCCTGTACTTCATCCATGTTTGGGTCTTTACCCCAGTGGAAACGTTCGTCATTATAAATTCACTTTAAAAAGTGTTTTCACAATGACCCAGACTGATGCTGGGCCTGTTCCAGTGTTTGTTTTATCGTTAACGGTCCGATCTTCTAAATTATTCTAATAAACTCATAAATGTTAAAATATTCCATCAAAAAGCAGCAGATCATCTCATCTGTGAAACTGGAGCCCCCAGTATGTAGATCTGCAGATTTACTGCCCAGTCATCGTTTAGTTTTGGGTCATGGTGTTGTTTAGCAGTAATCAGGACTTTTTAAAATTCTGGTCTTGGTCTCTGCACAGACCCCCGTTCAAATTTATTGATGAGCTCGGCTTTGATCGGCATGAATTAAACAGCAGGGAGGAAACTAATTGGCCTGAATTGTGTCTCTGCAGGATGTTGTTCCTCCTGCTGAGCAGATGGTGGAGTTTTTGTTTGCCGTCCCTGTCCTCGGTCTGAGCTTCCTCCAGGCGGCTCAGCCGGACCTCCTGCTGCTCGCACACGCCACCCTGATATTTACAGGATGCTAATGAAGGATGTAGCAGCAGAAACACACCTTCCTCTTCAGGTGAGGCGGGAGCCGTGTGGGGATGAAGGAGGCTCTGCTGCTTACATCTGAAACGTGGATCTGTGGGTGGGGACTTTGTTTAATTTCTGATCTCTCAAACTGTGCCACAATTTACCACATCCATGTTCTACGCTTTAAATCAGTGGTTTTCAAACTTTTTTCACCCAGGGCACACCTAAGATTAAGCCAGAATCTCAAAGCACACCCTATTTAAATCAATACAAAATATACTGTTTAAATAATGTTAGAGTCATGGTGGCCTATAAGGGGAGATGAAGGGGAGAGCTTTCTGAGGCCCAGCCAACTGGAGGATCATGGAGATGGCAAAAAAGTGGCAAAAAGTGGCAAAACAAAGTCAGAAAGAGGCAAAAATTGGAAAGGAAAGTGGCCAAACAATGGGTTAAAATTAGCAAAACCTTGTTGAAAATGGCAAAAAGTGGCAAAAATGGGTTACAAGGGGCCTAAAAGGGTTAAATGTTGTAAAAGGTAGAAAAATGGGTAAAAAGTGATAAAACAAAAGGGTGAAATTGGGCAAAAAAAGGGGTCAAACAAAGACAAAAGTGGGTGAAAATTGGCAAGGTGGCATAAATGGGTTGCCACTTTCTGACACTTTCAACAAGGTTTTGCCAATTTTTTTTTTTTCAATTTTTTGCCTATTTCTGACTTTGTTTTGCCACTTTTTGCCCACTTTTGCCATCTCCGTGATCCCCCAGGTTGCTGGGCCTTAGAAAGCTCTCCCCTTCATCTCCCCTTATAGGCCACCATGACTCTAACATTATTTAAGAAGTCTATTTTGTATTGATTTAAATATGTACGGCTTGAGATTTTGGCCCAACCTTAGGTGTGCCTTGGGTGAGAAAGTTTGAAAACCACTGCCTTAAGTGACATATTCTTGCAATTTTGAGAACAAGAGAAATGCTCTCGCACCTACGACTTGAGACTTAAGGTTGGAATTGGGATCAGCCCCAAAGACTTGGCCTAAGTCGTAGTTTCTGAGGCTAATCTTAAACATGGGCCTTAAATATAGAGGAACTCATCTTCCCAGAAGCCTTTGCAGCACTTCACACTGAGGTGTGAAAAGGAGACAATCTCCTCTCTTACTGGAGGTGACAGAGGGAAACCCTAATTGCTTCATGGGTGTTTTCCCAGCTTCAGATTAAGTTTTAGCACAGTCAGCATCCACCTGGTTTAGCATTGAGAGTCTCCTTCGACATCAAGGAATGAATGCAGATAGGAGATGTTCAGAACTCTCCTGGAATCTGGAGAAGGACACAGAAAGGTGTCATCTGCTGCTGCTAGAAAGACAGCTTTGTCTCAGAGAGTCAATCCCTGCTGCTGTTTACCTTCAGTCTGCCAGGGAAGTACCCTTAAACCTGGTGGTTTTTAAGAGTCATCAATGGCCTCCGCCCACTTCTGAAACTAGACATTAGTCCCTCTGATTTTGATGAAGAGGCTTTATGTGAGCAGAAGGAGCAGTAGGAAGTGTTTCATGTGAATTCTTTAAAAGCTACATTTGTCCGCTTATGTCTGGTTGTTTTACTTTGCTGTGTCCATTTATATCCAGTTCAGTGCCTTCATTTACACAAACACCAGTGTGACTGCCGGGTTTCTTTGCAGTGAAGTCATTATACTGAGTGTGTAGCTGCCAGCTAAAGTGTTTTTCTTTTCCACATGGCTCCATCTGTTGTTCTTAGTCCACAATCTTTAATCTTTCTCTCTTTTGTGAAGCACAAAATCACTAAAGATGAAACATACATAAACAACAAATCACAAGCAACTTTAAAGACCCTGTTAAGTGAAATCCAAAGTCTGTGTCTTAACACAGATATGTTGGAATCTGGTTGCTGTAAACATGTGAAAACACTGAGATCTACATGTGCCTTTATTCTGGATTTAATCTGTTACAAGGTTTTCACCTCTTTCCTGGGTTTGATGTGGGCGGAGCTAATATATGTTCTAGATAAATACTTACAGTCTTCAACTTTCTCCTTTTTCTTCATTGTTGTTTTTGGAGCCAAGTCAAACGTTTTAAAGCCAGATTATTCAGGGAGCTGGTCCGTTTGGTCCCAGGATTAAAACATAGATTTAAGGGTTTTTATGAAAAGTCGCAGGAGGATTTCTGAAAGCAGAGCTGCTGAAGAAGAGTGAGGTTATGGCTGAGCTACATTAGCTTTGCTTTAAGACTGAACGTGTCCCCATCATCGCCACTTTCCCCCAGCTTTATTCTTTCAGTTACAGAGTTTGACTGCAGCTTTTTAAACACCACCAGGATGAAATCTGCTCCCTAACAGATGGATGATTACTCGGCTCCTCTCTGGTGAAGGAGAGTTCTTCCTTTCTTGTCACTCTAACAAGTAAAAGTTAAAAAACTCCTTTGAAAGTCCAGCTGACAAACTTCCTGTCAACTGTCCTCTTAAACCTCCACAGAGAAAAGAAAACGCTCTTCTATTTACCCTCCACCCTGAGCAGGAGGTCGAGTACTTTAAGCTACGGAAGCTGAAATAAATCAGTTTGCTTTTTCAGTGTCTATCTGTGGTGCTGCGAGGTCACAGTGACTTCCTGTAAAAAGGAAAGTGGACTCACGTCTGCCGGTGGTGTCGTTCGGTTGTTGTGCATGTTTTAGTGGAGGCTGGTGGTGAGTCATGGATCAGTCAGCCTCAGTGCTCCAGGGAGAGCATGAAAGAGGGTAGATGTTTGAGAAACAGCCTCCTAAAAGTCTGAACAGACCTTCACCTCTAACACGTCACCAAAACAAACACTGACGGTCCATGGAGGTAAAACGATAAAAGAGCCAGGGGTTAATAAAGGATCTCGGCGCCGTGCCGCCGTGCTGGAGTCTGCTCCGAGACGTTTTAATTAAGAAGCACTCAGAGATTCAGACGACAGCTCCGAGGTTTTAGCAGCTTTTTCTTATTCATTTGAATAAAATCTATTAAAAAGCAGGACTGATTCTTCAGGATGAATTTAATTTGATTTAAGTGCGAGGACACTGGAGGGAACGTGGTCGAGTTTTCAGTGTCGTCTGTTGGCCTCAGTGCTGGCCGGTATCTGCCCCGTTTTTACTGGTTAAAGTGTGTCGTCTAAGGCTGGAGGTTCTAAACCAGGGGTTCTCAACCTTTTCAGCCCAGGACCCCCAAAATAAAGGTGCAAGAGACTGGGGACCCCCACTGTACCTGAAGGTGGTGAACATAGCCATGAACAATCTAGGAGCTTGTGAAGATAAGGCCACTCATAAGGGGGGGTAAAGGGGGGCGCTTTAACCTGAAAAATAACCACTCTTACCAAAGAAGCAAGTATATGTTTTAATTAATCTGTGTGGTAGATAGCCTTCTTTAAAATGGTTCAAATCTGTTTAGTTAAAAACAGAAATAAAATAGGTTAAAAATGGATAGAATAGGTTAATAATGGCAAAAAATGGTGGAAAAGGTGGTGAAATTGGATTTTTAAAGAAGCAGATATTGGTTAGAAGTGGCAAAAACTTGATAAAATCGGCAAAAAAAATAAGCAAAGAGTGGCAAAAATTGGTTAAACAGTAAAAAATGGGCATAGGTACTGGTAAGGGGAATCAAAAAGTGGCTGAAATGACTTGAAATTGGCAAAAATGGGTGGAACATCTGGTAAAATGGGATGAAAAATTGATATAAACTGTCAAAAAGGGGTTAACTAAGAGAGAAAAATGGGCAGAAATGGGTTAAACTGGCAAAAAAGAGCTTATCAAAATTGTGAAATGTGGTTGAAATGGGCATGAAATGTGGTAAAAAGTGGTTAATAGAGGCAATAATGGGTCAACGGAGGCAACATTAGGTGTAAAGTGGCAAGACTTGGTTTAGAAGTGGTAAAAACAGGCAGAAAAAAAGTGTTGGAAAGGGTTTGAACTGGGAAAAATGTGTTCAAGTTGGCAAAATCAGTTGGAAAAAGTGACAAAAATGGGTTAAAACTGAGCAAAATTGGTGTAAAGTGGCAACAGTGTAATTTTAAAAATATTCTTAGTATTTTTAGGGCATCTTGCGACCCCCTCTCAGTGTCTCGCGACCCCCATGGGGGTCCTGACCCCACAGTGAGAACCACTGTTCTAAACTAGTACAGACTTTGGAACCAGCGTCTACTCTTAAATAAAGCATCCCACCTGAATATCTGACATTTTTAATTCAGTCAGTGTTACTGAATTAAAAATGTCAGATATTCAGGTGGGATGCTTCATTTAAGAGTAGACGCTGAATATCTGAATATCTGAATATCTGAATATCTGACATTTTTAAACCAGTCGGTGTCACTGAACCCTCTGAACCCTCAGCTATGTCTCAGCGCTGTGTCTCTGTGTCTCTCCTGGACTTTTTGTCTTTAAAAGCTTGTCAAACATGGACCCTGTGGTCCACAGCTCTAAATCTAGTCCTCTTCTTCAGGACAGCGTGGGCTTCAAGGATATGTGAGCTGCTGTAATGTCACTGCGACTTTAGAAAAGTTATGGGACTATAAAGACAGAGAAAACAGAAATAAAAATTCAACATTTTTTATCCATCAAACACGGTAAACAAATGACTAAGTGTTTTTTGATCAAATTTTAAAAAAGAAAAAGTCTCCAAATGTTCACATTTTCAAAAAAACAAAGTGACAACAGAACAGCCTGCCATTGGTTGTCACAGCCACGTTGCAATGCATTCTGGGATACAAACAAACAGTGTGGCAGCAGGCTAAACTGGCTAACTACAGGAGTTATTGAAAATTAGATAATAAATGAAAAAAAAAGTTCAATATTAGAGTTGCTGATGTAGATTTAATCTTTAAAGACAGCAAAGTTCCAGACTCTCAAGAAAATGTTCTGTTAGAGCTAGGGAGGCGTGGATAGCGTCACTAGAACGGCAAAACTCAGGGCTTTCAGAGGAAAACCCAAACAAGTGGCTACAATTTACAGTTAAGTTAGCAGGAAACAATCTGGAGCTACTTCTGTGTCCCTAAAGTTGTGACACATTGAGGCTGAAAGGTTTGTGGTGTGGAGAAATGGCAGCAGGCATGGATGAAATGCCTTTAGAGTCAGACACTGCTTTGGTTTAATTCAGTATGTTTGTCACAGCCAGCCCTGATCCTGCTCTGGTCCCACTGAAACTGTCTAGATAGAAACCTCCCAGCTTTGTGCCTGACCATTCCTCCTTACAACACAAGCACACCCATGCAAGCTAACAAGTGTGCAAATGCATTATCATTCAAACAACAAGAGTGCACAGAGTCAAAGAGACGACTGCATCAGGATGAAACATGCCAGAGCCTGGAGATTTCTAATCATTTCAGAGGTTTCACCCTGAGTTTCTACTGTAGCTGCAGGAAAGCAGCATATCAGTGCAGATTAGAAGAGTGTGTGTAATCCCAGGTTACACCTTGTACCCAGTGTGCGAAATACCCAGCCACAATCGGGGGGTCCACCCTAACTAGTGCTCCAGTATCAGGCTGAAGTCTTACACAGCATGCAGTATACAGGACCACAAGTAATGCATACAGGCACATTAAACACACACCACCCAGTCTAGCAGCATCATCAACAAAGCTGCACACAGCTGCAGGACCACAGAGCGACTCTGCTCTGTGACCAAATAGGACACTCGCGCGTCCCTCTCTTGCAGACGCACACTCACACATACACACGCATACGTGCACATAAGAACCCAGCCATTGACGTATGGCGAAATATATATTTAAATATGAAGCGCAGCAGGTCTATCACAATCAGTGAATTAAGTCTGGGTTTGATAGATTTTATGGAGACCTCAACTCACTGGTAGATGTGCTAGCAGCTGCCTCACCAGAATTAGCTCGGGATGTCTCTGCTCCATCTTCATCACTGTTTTGGTTTAGTCTTTTAGATGTGAATCCAAAGTTTTCAAGCAAAGAACTTTGCTTTCTCTTTGACATATTTCGCTGATTTTAATCGCACTGAGTCCACAATTTCAGGAGAGTAACCAAAGCGGTCAGAAATACACAAGCTGTATGGCAGGGTTACGTGAGGTCATTGTTGCAGAGCATTTGAAACAGCGCCCCCAACGTTTGGAAGCTTTATCAGAGACATTATTCTTCTGTATTCTTATATGTGAATAAATTCTTCACAATGAAAAAATGACGTTCTAAATACTTCTCAAGAGACCCCCCCAAAATTTTGCAGTTGAGGGTTTCAAGGGGTCTCAGACCCCCCTAGACCCCCCGTATTTCGCACAGTGCTTGTACCCATGATTACAGCCTGATCCAACAGAGGAAGGGTTACAGGTTCCATATAAAGAAACATCTCCATGTGCAGAGCATGCAGCTCATCCAGAGTGGGTAAAGAGTTCAGTGAATGGAGCTGCTGAAAAAGTGAGCTCTTTGCACTCTCAACTTTGATTAAACATGTTTGTAAAGAGGCTCTGGGTGCAGAAAGGTCAGACTTTTGGACCCATATGACCCAGGATCTCTGCAGAACCAGCTCCAGTGGATTCATGTCTGCTCAGAGTCTGAGGACGACATGAACTCTGGTCTGTGTTAAATTGTTTTACTTCAGCTTGTTAGCGCCTACAGCTGTCTGCTCGCGCTCGCTCTGCAGCTCTGGATGTGTTCAGTGAGTTAAATTCACACGTCTGCTGTTTGTAATGAGAGCGGAGTCAAAGAGTCGGCTCCAAGGCTGCACAGGGAGTAACAGGTCACAGCCCTTCTGAATCCATTTATGTTCAAATCAGCAGAAACGGCTCAGACCACACCTCATGCTCTGTTTTTCATGATGTGAAATTCAGAGCTCTGTGAGAAAACTTGAATATTTCAGCGTACACGGAGGAATGACGCTGTTGTTCTAGAACAGCCTTGGAGCTGAACAATCAGCGCCATCCTTCGCCAACTGCTGCTGGAATCAGAATCTCTCAGGTGAGATTTACTGGCGGTATCTATACAGGTGTGGATCTGTGGCAGCAGTGGCACCGTAACGGTGACCTAGCTTTTATGGGTTCTGATATTCAAAATATTTATTCATGCTCATTTTTAAACATTTTCCGCAATTTTTAACCTCTTTAACCACCGTTTCTGGCAAATTACTTCAATTTTCACCCATTTTGACCCCTCAAACCTTTTTTTCACTGTTTTTTTCCCCCCTCTCACCCCTACTCTGCCCGTTTCTGCCCTTTAACCTATTTTTACCCACTTTCTCCAACCAATTTTGCTTTTTTGTTGATCTTGCCCATAGTTTAACCTTTTTATGCCACTTTAAACCCATTATCAAGACTTTCCACCACATTTTTACATTTTCACCTCATTTTAACCCCTTCACAGCTTTTTCTGCCCATTTTCAACTCTTTTAACTCATGTATATCAATTTTACCTCCACCAAGGAGGTTATGTGATCGGGTGGGTTTGTTTGTTTGTTTGTTTGTTTGTTTGTTTGTTTGTTAGCAACATAACTCAAAAAGCTGTGGATGGATTTTCATCAAATTTTCAGGAAACGTCAGAAATGGCATAAGGAAGAACTGATTAGATTTTGGCACTGATCTGGATCACCGTCTGGATCCAGGAATTTTTAAAAGAATTCTTTACTATTGGGAGATAGGGCTAATGGTGGAGGTCTGCGCTCTCTGAGTGCTTTTCTAGTTTGATACTTTTAACCAATTGTTGACCGGTTATCATCCATTTTCGCGCTTCTAGACCCATTTTTGCCATTTTTTGACTCATTTCCCCATAATTTAACCCCTTGTCTCTATAATTTAACCCATTTTAAAACCTTTCCTCTACACTGTTGCCACTTTTAACCAATTGTTTCCATTTTGTCCCGGGATAAATTGCATACTTAAATAACGTACTCAGGAGAAAAGCGTGCTCCTGATGTGAAGCAGCCCAGAGGAGAGTGGAGGGCGAGCAATCGTCTCCTGCTTCCTTCAGATCTTCTCATGAACCACCGTCATGGGGACATCATGAGGAACGTGGCATTCCTAAAGGATCAGGGACACCGATCGAGTCTGACACCAAAGGAAACACAGAACCTCCCTCAGGCTTCAGCCAATCAGATCCCTTCCATCACATCCACAGACCTGTCTGCTCAGAGACCCTGTCCTTGAAGCTACATGAACCTGATCACTAATGACTGAATGTGATCAAAGTCTGGCATAACAAAAAGTAGTCCCTCTGTGCCCCCCCACGCTGCTCACAGATCTGCTGAATAAAAATTAACCCCAGCTCATAATGAACCAGCCATTTACAGCTGAATGACTGTTTTTCTGCTTGTTAATTTCAGTGACAGAGCTCTTCATCTAAACCGGCCTCTCCTCTGCTCTACTGTTCCTGATTACCACTCAAACACTTCAGCGCTTCACGCGTTCCTTCATCATTTCATTAAAGTCCAAGCAGAACACTTTAATGGACACTGAGCTTGGTTTTCCTCTCACAGGTTAGAGCTTTCAGGGCTGGCTCATGTTTTATCTGAATTAATGGGCTTGGTTATCTTCCTGTCAGTTTTTATCTGGCATCAGGTCTGAGAACTCTGGATCTCTGTCAACCTGTTGGACTTTTTAGACCCTGAGGTCGGCAGGCTGCTGATTAGGGGCCTTTTGATGCTTTTAATCACAGATTTAATGGTCCAATCAGCGCTCTCAGCGATGCATTCAAGGTCAAAAATCAGAGATAAGGAGCTTGTTTGACTTTGAATTAGTGGCGTGTAATATAATAATCATTTGATCACAGAAAAATCCACTGGAGAGTTTTTGATGCTTGTTATGGGACGGCTAGAAAGATGGGACATTTGGATAATAGATGCCGGGCTCTCAGCCTCTACTTTCAGAAATGACTGCTGGAAAGCTTGCTCTTAAAATAATGAATGTTCCCTCTGACGTCTCTAATCAGGTCCATAAAAATGAATTTCCCCTAAAAGACTGATAAAGGTTTTTCTTCACCACAGAGGATCAGGCAGATCGACGTTTAATCTCCGTCACATTTATTCTTTTTTAGTATCGCTAAAGTCAAATCTGACCTCCGAGCTCTGCAGGGGAAAAACCGTTCAGACATGTGTGACGTGTGTCCTTCAGGTTCTTAATGCTGCAGCCACTTAAGAGTGACTGCTGCAGGCCACCGTCCACCATCACTCACGCTTAAACCCCCACACTCCTGCTGGTTTTCACTAAAGCTGGAACATTTCTCCTCCTGAGCAGCTCTGAGGGAGCAGTTAGAGCTCTGCAGGTTCTTTATGGTCCATTATAAAAATGTTGGTGTTTGACCTGTGAGAACAGCAAAGCCTGCTGGGAGATTTCCCATAGAAGTGCAAGAGGTGTCAGGATTCAATCATCCCCATAATCCCCTCTTTTATTTCAATTATAACTAAAGCATTTTAATCAAGAATGTACCTGAGATGGAACAAGAGATGTGACTGAACAAAGAGATGGAGACAAATCCTTCAAAATAAAAGCACATCATAATCCTTTTGACACTTCTTTTCTCCAGACACTAAAATGGCCTGACTTTTTTTTGCTGTAAAAGCCGTAATAATCTCAGTAGCTTCTGCAACAAGAACACACCCCTGTAATCCGCCGCGGTTGTTTTGGTTCCACCCGTGCATACGGCAGGGTGCATACCTATTTGTTCACTCTGGAACCCGGTTTCAAAAAGTAGCGTTTACGGCCTCCCAAAACGCCGTTTCTGTGTGGATAAAATGCTGACATGACAAAAAACTTTTGGATACACTCACTGAATTTGTCTCCTGATCATCTCCAAAAGTAAGGCTGGAATGTTTCCATGTTTGTCTCCATGTGGGCGGGGCCAAAATGCCGAGCCAGATCATCTCTGAGCAGACCAACAGCTGAGAATAACTTCACATCAGATATGTCAAAGCATCATGATCAGGTAGAATCTAGAACACGGGTGTCAAACTCAAAGCCCCCTCAAGATCATTTCATGTGTGAATTAGAAGTGGCTCACTGGATAAGGTCTGCAGATTCCTCCAGTATAACAACGTAAATTTAACCTTGGAGATTTAATAAAAACTTTTTTAAGTCATAAAAACCTGAAAAAGTAGAGAGTAGAAATAGTCAGGAATGAGGGTAAGAAATTAATTTGTGTTTTCATTTCATAGTTTCATTTTGCATCCTATGATTATGACCTAAACTTAGGAGTTTGACTTTTTAAATTCATAATTTTGAAACCTTTTGCCTCTTTAACCCATTTTTTCCATTCTTAACCCTTTTTAAACCACTTTTCCAGCATGTCCTGTCCTCTTAGTTCCACTTTTCTTCTATTTTTTACCCTTTTAACCCATTTTTGATACTTTTACACCTTTCTTCCTGTTTTCACCACTTTTTCACCACTTTTTGTCCCTATGTGCCACTCCATAAATCCATTTTGCCATTTATCAATTATTTTTGTGACACTTTTACCAACCTTACCCCTTTTTTAAAAATATATAATAAGTAAGACTGAAAAGTATATTTCTGTAAAAACAGACCAAATGTGAAGTTGTTCTAAAACTATTTCAATATTCATTGTTTGTGGGATGATTTAACAGCTGCAGACATTCAAAGCCAAAAGGACACTCTTAAAACCACGACATCTTCTTTTCCTCCTTTTCTGAATTTAATGATCTTTTCGGGCCGGACAGGAAGCTTTGGGGGGCCTGACATTGGCCCCCGGGCCGCCACTTGATGATCAATGTATTAGACCATATCATTATATGGTATTATGATGGTGCAGCTGGTTTGGTTGGTCTATTCAGCTCTATAAAGTGCAGAATAACTTCTGATCTTTATCATTTAAAGGTTAAATATAGAGTTACGACCCTCTACTGTAAATGTTGTTGGTTTAAAGTTTCCGACTAACTTTCTGAAGTCTTTATCCACTTCTGACTTTGTTTGTGTCACATATAAATGCCCGCAGGTAAAACTCACCAGCCTCCACCTGTTTGATCCTCTGTGGGAGAAAAGGAGCATCACCTCAGGGGGAAAGGTTCACGGGGAGGGGGACGCTGCCAAAAACACCACCTGTGACGTCTGCTCTGCTGAATGTCTGTCATTTAGGGAACAGTTCATGTGGGGACAATCCAAGAGGGGAGTCTGTGAGGGAGAAATAGTTTCAGAGACAGAAGGAGATGGACGGCGGCCCCGCTGGGAGTCTTTACTGCTGACCAGAACTCACCTCAAAGCCCCAGACGCTGGTGGAGACGCAGAGACGCCCTGAGGAGGGAGAGGATCTTTGATCATATTTTTATTAGGGCCCGAGCACCGACCAACTTTCATTTTAAAGTTAAGCAGTTGCACAATGAATATGGCACATTTGAGAAGGCTTTTATTTTGAAATCTTACATCAGATATCCTTATTACTGTGCCAGATATATTGTGGGGTGTCCAACTATCACTCTAAGGTGGAATGAGTCTATGGGAACAGGAGGTTTCTTAATTATTTCAATTGAAAGTTGGGCAGTTATTTTCCTAATAATCTCATTTTATAGTTAAGCAGTTGCAGCATATTTGAGAAGGCTTTTATTTTGAAGTCCACATCATTTTGCCTTGTTTCTGTGCCAGATATATTGTGGGAATTGGTGAAAAGGTGAAATTAGGCATTAAATGATGGTAAAAACATGTAGAAATATGGTAAAAATGAATGAAAAGTGATTAAAATGACCAAAAGCAGCAGCAAACAATAAAAAGTCGCAAAATTGGAATAAAATGGCAAAAACCAGGTGAAAAGTGGCAAAAATGGATGAGAAGTGACATTAAAAAAGGAGTTAAAGATGATAAAAATGGCCAGAAAGCAGCAAAAACATAGTAGTGTGAAAATTGACTAAAATGGTCAAAAAGTGGCAAAAAAATGTGGTAAAAATGAATGAAAAGTGACTAAAATGGTCAAAAAGCTAGAAAAAATGTGGTAAAAAATAGTGAGAAGTGACTTAAAAGGTCAAAAGGAAGCAAAAATTTGGTGAGAAGTTGCAAAATTGGAATTAAATGGCAAAAACTGAGTGAAAAGTGGCAAAAAAGAAGACACAGATTGCAAAAATGGTCAGAGGGCGGCAAAAATGGGGTAAAAATAGATAAAAGTGACTAAAATGGGCAAAAATATGCAAAAATGTGGTTAAAACGTAGTGAAAATTGACTTAAATGGTAAAAAAAAGTTGCAGAAATATTGTAAAAATGAATGAACAGTGATTAAAATGACATGGCCTCATGTCAGCTGCTCATCTCTCAGGTTATTATCACTACAGCCATTTTTATACAAAAACTACCCTCTGAGAACAGAATCCCTTTTCTTCTTTGTTTTGTTTTTTAAGGTTTGGTGTTTAAATGTCAATCAGATCCACTAAAGTGCCTGAAACTGCTGTAGTATGCATGCCAGGCCAGTAGTTGGCAGTGTGACTGACAATGAAACACATGCATGCACACCTTTCCTTCCTCCTGGTGGTGTCAGCAGACAAACATGGCTGACACACAGATGTTTGTGTGGACAGATGAAGTCGGGTTGCTTCCTAGTGACAGTCAACGAGAAAATAAATAGATGTTTAAAAAATGGGAACATATAAACTTTGGCAGGAAGTGAGCAGCACAAACAAACAGCACATTTTTGTGTGGTCTGTGCAGCACCAGGCCAAGATCCAGTCTCTGGACCTGCAGAACATGGAGCAGAAGAAGAGACGGCTGGAGGAGATCCAGGACGCTCTGACCGAGGAGCTTTCTGAGCTGCAGGCTCATGGTTCGTGCATTTATATTAACCATTAAAACATCTTAGCTCAAGTAAAAACAGGTTAACTTGATGGAACTTTCCTCTTTGATTTTCATCAGAGAAAAGACACGAGACGTCAGGAGAAGGAGGACATCGGCAGACACGATGGGGACGGGGACATAAAGGTGAGGAGGAAACACGTCACTGAGAATCTCTGTTACAGAAATGTGAAATCACTGAATGTTTTTGTGTCTGTGTGGCACAGAAAACTCTGGAGGAGCAGCTGGAGAACCACAGAGAGGCTCACCACAAACAGCTGAGCCCACTGAGAGACCAGATCCAAGACAAGCAGAGGATGCTGGACCAGCTCACAGAGTAAGTCTGACTGTTTTAAATCAAACTACATTTTTAATGATATTAGAGACCACAGACATCAGAAGAAACACATGGCATGAGATATTTGAATCAAAGTCTGCAGTAAAATAAGTATACTAATTATTTAGACCAGTGTTACTGAAAACTGCTCAACAAAAGAGCCAAAGAAGAAAAAAACTACATTAAATGGCAAACATAACAAAGCAAAAAGGTGATGAGAAGTGTTATTAAAAAAGGAGTTATGGATAATAAAAATAGTCAGAAGCGGCAAAAATGTGGTAAAAATTAATGAAAAGTAACTAAAATGGTCAAAAAGCTGCAAAAATGTGGTTAAAACAGTGAAAAGTGACTGAAATGGGCAAAAAGATGTAGAAATATGGTAAAAATGAATGAATAGTGAGCAAATCGGCCAAAAGCAGCAAAAATGGTGAAAAAATTGGAATAAAATGTCAAAAACAGGTGAAAAGTGGTGAAAATGGGTGAGAAGTGACATTAAAAAGGAGTCACAGATGATAAAAATGGTCAAAGTGGCAAAAATGTGGTAAAATATTGGTGAAAAGTAACTAAAATGGTCAAAAAGCTGCAAAAATGTGGTTAAAACAGTGAAAAGTGACTGAAATGGGCAAAAAGATGTAGAAATATGGTAAAAATGAATGAATAGTGAGCAAATCGGCCAAAAGCAGCAAAAAATGGTGAAAAGGTGCAAAATTGGAATAAAATGTCAAAAAACAGGTGAAAAGTGGTGAAAATGGGTGAGAAGTGACATTAAAAAGGAGTCACAGATGATAAAAATGGTCAAAGTGGCAAAAATGTGGTAAAATATTGGTGAAAAGTGACTAAATGGGCAAAATGCTGCAAAGAGTGACAAAAACATAAAGTGTCATTTAATGGCACAAAGCAGCTTAAATTGGGTGAAAAGTGGCCAAATAATCACCAAAAAGGGAAAAGAACTGTAAACAGCAAAAAGCAGGATGAAAGTGACAAAAACCACCAAACTGGCAAGAAGTGGCACAAATGGACCAAAAGCAGCAAAAATTGATTAAAAGTGGCAAAAAAGTAGTGACAGTCATTACAACTGTCTACTGTGTGATCCTCATGAGGAAGGATGCAAAATCCTCAACCACTAAATAATTTACTGCATACTGGATCATTTACACTGGCTCTAAATGTCTACACACACCTGTTACATTAGTCTGGCTTTACCCTGGATCTAACGTCTACACACACCTGTTACATTAGTCTGGCTTTACACTGGCGTCTACAACACACCTGTTACATTAGTCTGGCTTTACACTGGCTCTAAAGTCTACACACACCTGTTACATTAGTCTGGCTTTACCCTGGCTAAACGTCTACACACACCTGTTACATTAGTCTGGCTTTACCCTGGCTCTAGGAATTTACATTAGTCTAACATTGTCTACACACTCCTGTTACAATCTGGCTGTTACTTAGTCTACACACACCTGTTACATTAGCGTCTTTACCTGGCTCTACACACCTGTTACATTAGTCTGGCTACTCTGGCTCTAAGCGTCTACACACACCTGTTACATAAGTCTGGCTTTACACTGGCTCTAAATGTCAAACACCTGTTACATTAGTCTGATGTTTTACACTGGATCTAGGATATTCTACACACCTGTTACATTAGTCTGGCTTTACACTGGCTCTAAACATCTACACACACCTGTTACATTAGTCTGGCTTTACACTGGCTCTAAACATCTACACACACCTGTTACATTAGTCTGGCTTTACTCTGGCTCTAAACATCTACACACACCTGTTAAAGGATGTAAACATCTACACACCTGTTACATTAGTCTGGCTTTACACTGGCTCTAAATGTCTACACACACCTGTTACATTAGTCTGGAACTTTTAGCTGCATACACCTGTTACATTAGTCTGGCTTTACTCTGGCTCTAAACGTCTACACACACCTGTTACATAAGTCTGGCTTTACACTGGCTCTAAATGTCTACACACACCTGTTACATTAGTCTGGCTTTACCCTGGATCTAAACGTCTACACACACCTGTTACATTAGTCTGGCTTTACACTGGCTCTAAACGTCTACACACACCTGTTACATTAGTCTGGCTTTACCCTGGATCTAAAAGTCTACACACACCTGTTACATTAGTCTGGCTTTACCCTGGCTCTAAACGTCTACACACTCCTGTTACATTAGTCTGGCTTTACCTTGGCTCTAAACGTCTACACACACCTGTTACATTAGTCTAGCTTTACCTTGGCTCTAAACGTCTACACACACCTGTTACATTAGTCTGGCTTTACTCTGGCTCTAAACGTCTACACACACCTGTTACATAAGTCTGGCTTTACACTGGCTCTAAATGTCTACACACACCTGTTACATAAGTCTGGCTTTACACTGGCTCTAAATGTCTACACACACCTGTTACATTAGTCTGGCTTTACTCTGGCTCTAAACGTCTACACACACCTGTTACATTAGTCTGGCTTTACTCTGGCTCTAAACGTCTACACACACCTGTTACATTAGTCTGGCTTTACCTTGGCTCTAAACGTCTACACACACCTGTTACATTAGTCTGGCTTTACTCTGGCTCTAAACGTCTACACACACCTGTTACATAAGTCTGGCTTTACACTGGCTCTAAAAGTCTACACACACCTGTTACATTAGTCTGGCTTTACCTTGGCTCTAAACGTCTACACACACCTGTTACATTAGTCTGGCTTTACTCTGGCTCTAAACGTCTACACACACCTGTTACATAAGTCTGGCTTTACACTGGCTCTAAATGTCTACACACACCTGTTACATTAGTCTGGCTTTACTCTGGCTCTAAACGTCTACACACACCTGTTACATAAGTCTGGCTTTACACTGGCTCTAAATGTCTACACACACCTGTTACATAAGTCTGGCTTTACCCTGGCTCTAAACGTCTACACACACCTGTTACATAAGTCTGGCTTTACCCTGGCTCTAAACGTCTACACACACCTGTTACATAAGTCTGGCTTTACCCTGGCTCTAAACGTCTACACACACCTGTTACATAAGTCTGGCTTTACACTGGCTCTAAATGTCTACACACACCTGTTACATTAGTCTGGCTTTACCCTGGCTCTAAACGTCTGAACACACCTGTTACATTAGTCTGGCTTTACTCTGGCACCTATAATGAACTTTTATTTATAGAGTCATGATTGAAAATGTGATGTAAGAGGAAGTATTGACCCCTTTAAAAGGTCTAACAAAATAAAGAGGATCTGTACATTTCTTGGAAAAAGGTGACATTTAAAAGTACATTTTTGAGATTATAAAGTCGAATTTTTTCAAGAACCTGAACTCAGAATATTCTAGTTCAAATGTCCTTAATTATTACATCATGCACTTTAAAATTTCATGTTTGTAATGTCAGAATTTAACCTTCTAAACTAGTGAATTTACTAGGATCCACACTGAAAACAGTTAACAGAAATGTGTCTTCAGAGTCTGGGGAATAATGATCATGTGATCATTCTTGGATCATTTCCTCACTGATCAATCCTACTAAGAAAAATCTCTTGATTAGGCGATCAACTGTAAGACTTATGGAAGGAAAACAGCTTCATCTGTTGTAAGTTTCTTTTTCCACGCCTCCTCTGGATTTAATAATGTCAAAAAATTCTACCTTTTAGTTGACATAATTTCCAGTTTTCTTTTTCTGGTAAATTTATGACTTGTTAAATTAGAAATTTTTTAGATTTTACTTAAAAATTGACTGAACCTTCTCATTTTTGTATTCTTATGGTGGCTCTAAATGCCGTTGTAATGATGGATAGTTTATACGCAGATATTTATCAAGAACTCATTTATGTAGGCCTGTTATGTGGGGATTTAGTCAATAAAACAATTAAAAATGATGTTTGATTTTTTCAAAGATTGTCCTGGGGGGCTTTAAAGTGTTTAGAGGGACCCCAAAGAAAAAAGGTTGGGATCCACTGATGTAAAAGTGTATAATTTCAGAAATGTTCTGCCTCGTACCATTTTTGAAACCAAATAACTGTTTGGAGAAATTTCCAGAAATCAGATGAACAAAATGAATCTATGTTGGTGTGGTTTGTTGACATTTGTCCAGTTACCCTGCTGTTAAAAAGCGCCCAACCAAAGCTTAGCGAGCGTCTCCTCTCAGTCTGAACCAGGGTCTGCTGCTGGAGCAGGAGAGGCTGATGTCAGACTAGGACCAACTGAAGACTGAAGAGCAGGAGAAGGATGCCGAGCTGCAGAAAGTCATGTGAGTAAAGGACTCATCCGTATGTTTATTCATGTTGAATGTGAGTCAATGTGGTTTTTGTTTGCAGGCTGCTGAATGAACAGAGGGAGCAGGCCAGAGAGGACCTGATGGGCCTGGAGGGTCAGGGTACCAAAGTATCCTTTATTTTGAAAGGGCATTTGAACGTACGGAAATCAAGAAAACGGACAACTTCACTCATTTTTCAATTCTGGATACAAATTGAAAAACGAGTGAAGTTGTTCGTTTTCTTGATTTCCGTATGTTCAAATGCCCTTTCAAAATAAATGATATTTTGGGACCCTGGAGGAGAGCATGGTAAGTATTTCCTGTTTGTACAGTGGGGGAGATGAAGTCCCCATGAGGGGCTCAGTGATCATCCATGCCTGCAAATAAAGACTCCATCCTGTAAAACTCCAGCTGTGTCTGCGTTTTTGTTGCATAACCCCCTACTTACATCTCCCCAGGGGGGCGCTGCGCCGTGTCCCCCCTTCTCCATCTGGCTTGCCTTGATCCAGG
This sequence comes from Cheilinus undulatus, assembly GCF_018320785.1. Classification (NCBI taxonomy): domain Eukaryota; kingdom Metazoa; phylum Chordata; class Actinopteri; order Labriformes; family Labridae; genus Cheilinus; species Cheilinus undulatus. Next base: position 2,064,208 of record NC_054873.1, read on the forward strand.
TACCGGCCACAGTGGGGTTTGAACCCCAGCATCCGCTGCAGAACTGGTCTAGTCCAGTCCTCTGTGCTGTCGCCGCCATACCTTTCACACCACCATCTCTTCTCCTGGAGCATTTATCCTCTTTGTTCAGGATGTGGCTTTAAAATTCACTGAGACCAAGATAGGGATCGAACCTGGACCCTCCAGACTCTGAGTCAGTCTACTATCTCTTTAGGCTACAGAGCCAGACACTCGGTGGAGCCTCAGAGGGGCTTTTCCTTCTTTATTTGGACTCAAATCCTTAAAACTTAAAGACATTGGTTAAATTTGAAAGGCCAACTCCTGTCCAGGTCTCCTAAAGTCTATATTTGGACTCAGACATTTAAAATAGATGAACCCATGGTAAGATTTGAACCTGTGAACTCCTGATTCACAGTCAGTTGGATTTTCCACTAACCCACTGACTCACACACCTGTTCATGTTTCTCAGAGGATCTGATCTCTGCTTTTGGGGACTGGACTTAAAAATGCACCAAGAATCAAACCCACAACCTTCAAACTATATGGCAGTCCTCTTTACTCCTGAGTCAGCGATTTACAACAGAAGCTTCAAAAATCCACAGAAGATTTGAACCAAAAACCTCCTGAGTCCAGGGCAGATATCTGTCCAACTGAGCTAACACACAGGCTAAAACTAGCTGCACTTTTTCTGAGACTTCACATCTGGAGTAGAACATCTCTATGATCGACAGTCTTTGCTGCTGGAGACCTTTTTCAATCTTAAATTGCACATCTCCATGAGTGATGATCTTTGCAGCTGAAGACCATTTTCACATCTTGAGTTGCACATCTCCATGAGTGAAAATCTTTGCTGCTGGAGACCATTTTTATACATGAGTTGCACATCTCTATGAGTGATGATCTACATCTCCATGATAAAGACCTGCAAGTCTACCTGTGCAAGAGATTTTAGTAAAAAATGTTCAGGTGATGTCCCCTCTTGAGCCATTTGGCACAATCTCTGACATTTGAAAAATCTCAGGTATCAAACGTTTTTTTTTTACTCGTATGCCATTATAGGTGGTCTCTGCATCATGGAATTCTTTTTTTCCCTCAAATCACCCAGACCTTCATATAGTTCCCTCCCAGAGGAAATCTTACAAAGGAACTAAAGTTTGACACCAAGAGGCGAAGATTTATTTTCAATGGCACAAAAAAAACCAACACAAAATAAAGTGCAGAAAACTAAAAGAAACTGTTGAAACAAATGGAAACTGCACAAACATGATTTGAGTCCTTTTTGAGTTGGATGTGGTGTAAGTAAAAATGGTTTATTTGGGCTTGACTATTTTGTTAGAAATATGCAGGCACTGCCCTCTACAGGTGGAAACAGAGCTACTGCATATGGAATGATCCTATTGGCTGATCTGGAGTCAGGTGACAGCGCTGCCAGCCTTCATCACCACAGATTCATCAGTCATGCCCTCTTATTCTAAAGCAGACAGCGGGTTAAAGCAGGCTCCACCAATCGGAGACACCTGTGTGACACTCGAGGATCATGGGTAGTGTAGTTCTTTTCCCTGAGATCACAAAGAAACCTGATTTTTCTCAATAAGCCAATGAAAGCAGCTGGACTTGTGTCTTTTATAGGAGTAAATGTGGTTTCCCACTCAGGTATCTCGTCAGACATCTACCCCATGTGGTTATGATGTGAAGGTATTGCTTTTTTGTCCATCTTTTTGCTCATTCGCTTTTTCTCTCTTCAGTAAAACACTGTAAGATTACGCTGTGAATTCTAGGGTAGTGTAGTTCAGTAGGTTGATCCCAACTCCTGCACTCTCATGTCGTTGAGTTTACTTCACCTCCATTTGCTCTAGCAGGGATTCGTTAATGCTGATGCCTTAAACATAAATGTTCAAGCGTGATCTTCAGCGTTAAAGTTCTTCAGTATAAACAGTGGCTTGGAGATCTCACATGACTGCATTTCAGAAATTCTTTGCATGAGCAGAAAACACAAATGCACACAGCTCTGACTGAAATCTGCAGCTGAAACACCGGTGCAAACAAGTGGAAGTCGCTAACCGCTACATACAAAAAGCTCACAATGGAAATGAACCTGCAACAGAAGTTCGACAGTCCAAATGGACTCATTGAACACTAAATATGTGAATACTTAGCATTTCTGGTGCATGAATAGATTTCACATTCTTTTGGGAAAGCTCCCATAGAAGGACTTTAGGTAGGGCAGGTCTTTGAGATTATTGGAGGAACGTTTGTCTGTCACATGACAAAATGACGTTGTGCCCACTCTTGGGCTGACATTGAGCATTGGTTGGGGGGGCTGAATAGTAGGTTTATACACGACTGCAAGCCTCTGGAGGATCCTACACCTTGAGGTTGGTGGGACTCCAGAGGCACCAGCAGCTTCAAATACCTGTTTGCTGCTTTGTAATGGTATTTTAGCAGCTGCTCTCTTAATCTGATAAATTTGTCTGTCAGAAACCTTCCTCATTGTGCCTTTATCTGCAGGAACCTGTCTGTGCTCTGAATCAGACACTAATTTCTTTTACAGTACGATGATCACAATTAAGTTTTCCTGAAATATCTCATGTTTTCATTCCTTTTCCAAGGCATTGCACTATTTGAAGCTTTTCAGCAGAGAGATTCTTTTTCTTCCCCATATTGCTGAAACCTGTGGCCTGCTTAATAATGGGGAACGTCCTTCTTAAGTAGTTTTCCTTTAATTGGGTTCACCTGGCAAACTAATGATCACAGGTGTCTGACATTGATTTCAGTGATCCACAGAGCCCTGAGACACAACACCATCCATGAGTTTAACTGAAAAACAAAACAACAAAAGAAAAAATGTTTATGACACTAAAATCCGATTTGCATAATAATTTGGAACATGGTGTAGACCATCTCTGGGCTACCTGCTACTTCTCCAAGTTAAAGTGAAGACAGTTATCCCCTGAGCTAGCAGCATCTTCAGCCTTGGAGCAGACCAGTATTCCTCCACAGTACTGAAGGAGCTAAAGTTAGCACAATGCATGTCTATCATCGAATCCGCCTTGAAAAAGTCCTAGCTAGGCTCAGAAAATAACAGGACCAATCAGCATCGTTCAAGTAGAAAGTGGCAATAGCTGGGGTGTGGTTAAACTGAAGTGACTGAAAAGTAGGGCTGAATGATGTGTCATTTTTCTATGGTGATGGCGGTGGGTGCATGCATAATTGTCAAATCGAGGATGGGCAATAGTCAGGTGACCTGGTGCACATCCTGCAACCACTTCTGTGATTTTGGAGAGTGTCGGCCTCCTCCTTATGTCAGGCAACAGGGGGCGCTGCTGCCATTACTACACAATGTCCCTTAAGGTTGATCCTAGGTGGATTCTTGTTACAAACGACACCTCGCCCCAGTGCTTGCCGATAAATAGACCATTCTTTAAAAGCTTCAACATGTGGGCTGTGTGGCTGTCATAGCTGTTTAACGGTGTGAGAATTCAGTTAACCATCACTGGGTCTTTTCATGTCGGCTCAACTAAACTTTGAATATGTTTTTATTTCAGGAACACAGTGGTAAGTTTGCTTGGACGCCTGTGTCTGGAAGATCCAGTCACTCTTTGATCAGCATTCCTGACTATCATTGCACCATGAAGACAAAAGAACACTCAGAGAAAAAATTATTGAAAAGTCTAAGTCAGGGGATGAGACAAAAACATTTCCAAGTCCCCCAGAGTTCAGTTAAATCCATCATGAAGGAATATGTCACATGTGTAAATCTGCCTAGATCAGACTGTTCTCACAAACTGAGTGGGCGTGCAAGAAGCAGACTAGTGAGAGAGGCCACCAAGACACCTATGACTACTCTGAAGGAGTTCCAAGTGTGGAGTAAAAGATGTTTAAGCCTGACTGAGACCTATCCGCACAGACTCAGAGCTATAATTGCAGCCAAAGGTGACTCTACTAAATGCCTCAAGCATCCTCTAGTACACTGGTTCTCAATGTGGGGGTCGGGACCCACTGGGAGCAAGCTTGTTATAGTGAACTAAAACTAACTAAATAACTAAAACTAAAATTTAACTGAAACTAAATAAAAACTAAGCTTTACGAAAAAAAGAAAACTAACTAAAACTGTATAGTGTGCTTAAAAAACTAACTAAAATAAAAGTAAAATGGAGACAAAATATCCTTAGTTTTAGTCATTGACACAACCAGACTGACTGGCACCTACACACAAGTCTGGGGAGAGTAAAATGGCCTGATCTGATTGGTTAAGACTTCACACAGTGGTAGTTTTATATCTGGAGTTGTGTTCAAACATCATCATTAAGTAAATGAGTGATAGGTGAAGGGTATCCTGTCTACATATGTTTTTAAAAATGTATGACGCTCACTCAGCCCTGACATCTATCTGTAAAAACTAAAACTAACACTAAAACTAATAAAAAAATAAACTAAAACAATTGTTGCAAATAAAAACTAAACTAACAAACCAGCAGTCAAAACCAATAAAAACTAAACTGAAATAGAACACAAAGTGAAAACGAAATAAAAATAGAAACTAACAAAAAATCCAAAACTATTATTACTTTGCTTGAGAGAGCGAGACACTGAGAGAGGGTCACCAGATGTCTTGAAAGAACTAAGAATATTTTTCAAATGATTTTAAATTGTATATTTTACCCATTTTTATGAAAATAAATGCATAAAATAGTCAGTAGTCGTGGACATGAATCAATAGAATAAACGATTTAAAATGTGTTTCTTCCTGATAGACAGACTGCTGCTGTCTGACTTTAATTTTCTTCATAATCTAATAAACAGAAATAACTACTAAATAGACTACTAACCCACCCGGCAAAAAGAATAGTTGAAAAGACGTTAAAAAGACGTCTCCACTATGTCTAAACAACGTCTAGATTTAACTGAAAAGTGAAAGGTAAAAAGATGTAAATTTCAGGTGAAAAGACGTCTCTATAAAGACGTTCCTGTAATATGGTCATATTTTAATGCATTTTCTGCAACTATCTTCTGTCTACATTAAGGCTATGACTGACCGAATGTAGAAAAAAACGTCTACATGATGTCAGGTGTCTGGTGGAAAAGGGAAAATTTATATTTGAATCTTTTGATTTTACGAGCTTTTAACATGTTTTATGTTTAAAGGTGAATCAGAAAACAAATCAAATATTAAACTCCATACTCTCTCACTTGTTCACTCTTTAATATTGATTTCAATAAATGTATTCTTAATATTTCATTATAAATGCTTAATTCAAACACTTGAACTTCTGATGTTTATATTCTCTTGAGAGTCCGTTGAGTCTGTTTATCGTCTGTTATAAACTCCATTTCTCCTCCATTAAATATCTCTGCGGGTGTTGTGAAGTTTCACTGACATCCACGGTGTGGCAGCGTCCAATCAGAGAGCGATATTCAATAGCATCAGGGACCCTACACTTATCTGGTTTTATTCTCATCTTTTAGAGTGAACCTCTGTGGCCACCATAGGTCATCACTCCTCTACCTCTACTATTACCTGTGGCGTACCACAGAGTTCAGTTTTAGGCCCAAGTCAATTCTTTATCTTTATGTTGCCCCTTGGCCAAATCATTCAGCGCTCTGCAATGGAGGGAGTATTTCATCCTCATATTATCATCGCATTTCAAGGTTCCAACACTGAAAGGGTTAACTGTAAAGCAGCCAGCTGTTTACATCAGCACACCCCTCAGATCTTTCTTTGTTTTCATCTTAAGTTCAGCGCTCTGCAAAGCCATGGATCCACCTCAGAAAGAGAGGCGATCAGGACTGAGCTGGCTGCAGCTCCCTTTCCTCGCACTGAATCAATCACATCCCGAGCTTTGTCTGCTCTGACTTTGGTGTGGAAGGACTGCATCTCTTCATCCTGTATAACACCGTGCTGCAGGAGTCTGTCTATGAGCTGGTTCAGATCAGGTTCTGACACTCTTCTGATGAACTCTGTCCTAACTGAAAGAAGCCTCGCATCTGCAGAGACCCTGTCCTCTGCTGGAACCCTGTCCCCTATAGGGACTCTGTTCTCTGCTGGAACCCTGTCCCCTATAGGGACTCTGTCCTCTGCTGGAACCCTGTCCCCTATAGGGACTCTGTTCTCTGCTGGAACCCTGTCCCCTATAGGGACTCTGTTCTCTGCTGGAACCCTGTCCCCTATAGGGACTCTGTCCTCTGCTGGAACCCTGTCCCCTATAGGGATCCTGTCCTCTGCTGGAACACTGTCCACTATGGGGATTCTGTCCTCTGCTAGAACAACATTTGGCAGAGTTTCCAGTCTTGAACCTGGAAAGAAAAGACATAAAAGACCTTTGTGTCACATTTGATTTCTTCATTATTACAGAATTTTATCACATTAAATAATACTACATCTTTTCTCACATCAGGTAATCTTTGTTCACTTGAAACCACTTCTGTTGGGCTCTCATTAGAGATATTTCATACTGACTCATGCCTATCGGTGCTGCAGGCCAAGACTCTTGTACAGGGTGTACTATAGGGCCCAAAGAGAGATGGATGGAGCCACATTACCTCTAAGAAACACACCACGTCTCCAGACTTCTCTCCTGTCTTGGTCCTGGATTTTCAGAGTCACTCTATCTTGGTTTGTCGTGAAGAAAACTTCAAATGTTGGGAAAAAATTTGGTCCATAATTTATGCGGAATTTTTCATGCTGGAAATATTAAAGCAAATTGTTATTTTCCAAATCCTTAAAGAAATCTTTAAGCCTGACTCTAAATGAGTTTGTTATCAATATGAGACCAAGTTCTATCCATGGTAAATCTGTTTCTAACCATTAGAAGTGAATGAGATTATCCCACCTCTGGCTGTACTGTGAAGCCCTCAGCTTCACAGTGGACGCTGTAATTCTGGCCAGAGCTCAGAGAACATATAGAAGAGGTCGGGATATTATCTGCCCCTCTCTGCTTTTCAGCGAGCTTCAGAGAAGAAAATAAACGTTTATAAAAAGTGTCAGAGAAAGTGTATAAATAAGGGGCGTGAGGTTCTTCCAAACCCCAAAACAAAGGTTATAATCTGATTTAGAGAAATCTGTTAAAACAGCAGGTATGACGGGAAGTTTTACCTTGTCGAAATCGATGTTTTCTGGCACCAGAAACACGTAGAGCACTTTATCGCTTACAGTCAGAGGTCGGACAAATAGCAGGACTGCTCCGTTTATTGGCTGGGAATTTCCCAGAAACCTTTTTAAAAAATCCCAGACCAGGCCAAAGGCGGATAGGTGAGGGACGTTCACAACCACATGAGTGTCTGTGATCTCCAACGGCTCCAAGAAGCTCATCCCATCATCAGTGATGTGGACAACAGACAAGCCTCCATCAACAAGCAGTCCTGGGACAGAACAGAGCGGTTTGATTAGAGTATGTTACCACTGAGAGTCAGAGTTTATCTCCTGATGTCAGCTCTGGAGAATCATGATCATCACTGTAGAATCTCCTGCTTATCTTTGTTCTGCAGCGCTGTGTCATTGTGTAAGTACTGTACTCTCTGTTTTATAAGGAAACAAACAATTCAAGATGATTTTTGCAGGAAAAAGGATAGATGTACTGTGTGCTCTCGTGTGGTAAACTCCAGATTGAAGCCAGGTGCTCTTGAAGAATGACGCGTATAGTCGAAAAAAAAGGGAGAAACCACCGGGGCAATCTTCAGGCTCACTCGCTCGAGTCAAGGATATGGTTAAAAAGCCTTTTAATGTCTCAGGGCATAACTAGTAAAACAATAAAATTGCAAGGAAAGCTGACCGTTCTTGACCACACAGGGTCTTCATCAGGGCATGAACACGCCCTGATGAAGACCCTGTGTGGTCAAAACCGGTCAGCTTTCCTTATTGTTTTTTGCCACCTTTAACTTATTGTTATTGTACTTCAAGCTTTTTTTTTTTGCTTCACCGCTTAGATTGTGGCTCGAGCAAAGGTATTTTTCAACAATTTGGCTCAGGGTTATGTAACACTGCTGTGAAAAATATCTCCACCATCTTTAGCACAATATCACACACTTTCAGCCTTCAGACTCAATAGGCTACTCTGTCAATAAGGCAGTGTTCAATGTTTTTGTTAACTAAACTCTATATTTTGAGCAATGATTTCACATTCTTCACAAATCAGGTATTGCACTCTTCAGCTTTTATGCAATTTTCCGTGATTTTTCCACAATTTTCAGTTATTTACATGCTATTTTAAGCTATTTCTATGCTTTTTCAGCCATGGATTCCATTTTTTAGCTACTTGAGGCTATTTTCAGCTATTCTTATGCTATTTTCAGCTATTTTTAGGCTACTTTCAGCTATTTTTAAGCTATTTTCAGCTGTTTTTAGGCTACATTCAGCTATTTTTTATCCTTTTTAGCTATTGAATGCCATTTTCAGCTACTTTTAGGCCATTTTATGCTATTTTTATGCTATTTTCAGCTATTTTTGTGCTTTTGGCTATTTTCAGCAGTTCTTCCACAATTCAGCTCTCAGCCTCCCCATGCAATTTCAGCTGAAATTGCAACTTTGATCTAGTGTTAAAATGTAGAGTTAGGGCTGGCTCAGACTTGGACCAGACCATGGTTGTGCTGCTTTAGGCTGAGACTGCTGGGGGTGGCATTCTTAAGCCCATCTCAGACTGGACATGTGAGATATACGTCTTGGCCATGACATGGCTTTACTTTCAGTTAGTCTGCAGGTTAACAACATGTCACAGGAATGATAGGGGTACGAGGACACTTCTGGTTCCTGATTTTAGAGGTAAAACTCTGGTTTAGAATTTCTTTGGAGAAACTACAGAATGCTTTTATTTTGAAAAGCTCCCATCACAGTTCCACTATACACTAAATCAAATACTTGTAGGGAGGTACACTGACTTAAAATGAAGAATGAGAGGGCTTTGACAGCAGAGACACTCGGCCAACAGATCACTGCAGGATAATTCAAACATGTTCATTGAACATTTTCAGTGATATATCATTAAAGACAGCCTTTACTCTACCTTCCTTTGATTCACAGTGTGGGATATGGAGCTGACACACAGCTTCTTCAGGACACTGGATGTCAAACAGCGGCCCTGCGGCCACCTTGCCAGCTGATTGGAGGAGAGCTTCATCCCATTGGACAGTCTTGTACTGAAGCTCCGCCTCCTTTGTCATGGCAAACACCAGCCTAGTGGAAGCACACTGGAACACACCCTGACCAGGACACCTGAACCTGTAACACCAACAGTCTGGATTTATGCAACCCTTTCACACAGACACATCAGACGGAGGAACTTCTGAATTCTTCAAATACACAAGTTCTTCAATTATATGTAACCACCTGCTGGTCACATGACCTAGGAACTTTCAAATCTACATTTGATTTCATTTCAGATCATATTTGTGTCACAGTAGCACTGAACTGCTGACAGTCTTATACAGGGCAGAGCTTTGCTTCAAACTCACCAAGTCATCAGTTAGTGAATTACTGATGTTTAACACACACAATTCCATTTAGAATGAAGAAATTAAAACCCCCTCTACATCTTCAGATACAGTCGTGTTATTATCAGATGATGAACAGTGGGTTCTGAAATTGATGAACCATCAATGAAGCTGGAAAAGCCTTTTATAAGATTACCTGTATGTAGAGTCAGTCTTTTCAGGTGAGAAGGATGATGGAGCCTGGAAATAAGAGAAGAAGAATGTTATTTAGTTAGACGAAAGGCTCACTTCTTGTTTGTTTGATCTGATTGACTTATTTCTGAGATCTAGAATACTGAAGTCAAACTGTAACACTGTAGACTCATCTGAAATCTACAAGTTGGCATCATATGGCCAAGGTTTATATTTCTATCATAAAGGCTTTGATATCTGTAAACCATGTGTGATGGTAAATTGGCGCTGCAGTCAGCTGATGTTTCCAGCGTTTAGATTGATCACATTAGAGAAGACGCTACACTCCTGTTTATAGTCTGGTGTTTATAGGAGGCAGAAAAGAAATGATCTAGCATTCATATTTTTTGGACCTGAACCTTTATGCCCTCCTCGGGCATTTATGTCCATTTTTCTCAAGTTTTTTTTTTTTTTGGAGATCATTTTGGCAGTTTTACAGCTTGTGGCATGAATTTTTGCAAGAAATGTTCTTTGTAGTTGAATTTTTGAAATCCAACATGTTTTACTCTTAAATGTCATTTATACTCTATTGATGCTTTTCGTATCATCTGGACACCTTCGAGGCATAAATGTACACGTACAAAAAACTGTCATTAAATCAGCATACATCAATATTTTTTCTACTTTTTTTCATAAATGTCTTTAACAACTTCAGACTTGCTAAAAAATATCGTTCAGTCATTTTCAAGATTTTAACCTTTTAGATGCCAATTTGATTATTTGAAATATTTTATTTTTTACTACAAAAAACACAAAAAGTGAATTATTTTCCATAAAAATAATAGTGGAAAGAAGGAGCTTTGGCGCTAATAAGAGTCTTGGATGGGTCAAAGGTTAGCAACAAAATTGATTTGATTGCATTCATACTTTTTACGTAGTGCCAGCTTTAACATGAGGGCATCCTCTGGACACCTTCGAGGCAAAAATGTACACATACAAAAAAACTGCTATTCAACCACCATACATCAATATTTTTTTCTACTTTCTTTCTACTTCTACTTTCATAAATCTTTTTAACAACTTCAGACTTGCTATGTAAGGGTTAATTAATCCATTAATCCCTGATTTTTGGACACCTCGAAGAGCATTAACCTGCTTATACCATAGTCACTTGCCAACGCAAATAATTAAAAAAACTAATTTATAATTTCATATGTTTTGTGATCAAAATAGAAAGTTTTACTAAAACAATTTCTTTCCTCTAGCAATGCCTGAAGACTTGACTAACAACTGGAATAGACATTCCAATCCCATAATGTTCTCAGGGAATGTAAATGTTATTCACTACTCCAGTAAATAGGACGGGCCATAGATACCAAGTCACAACGGAACAAAAAAACTAGCCCACTCAGCGCACTTTCTGAACGGATTTACCAATGAGAAGACATGAAGACGAGTGAGACTGAGAGTCATCTGTTATCAGACTATAAATCTATACAATAACATAAACAGTCATCTGATAGAAAGCTTAGTTTTAGCAGACCAGCTGTTTGAATAAACAGAATAATTCCCCCTCCTGCACTACAAGGTCACAGACGGGAAAAGGAGCTGACCACGCCCTGCAGGTGCTGATTCTCCATCAGACACGTCAATATTTATCAGATATCATCATGCTGGTTTATCAGAAGCATTTCCTTTGGCTCTTCAAAGAAATAATGGCTTCTTTTCTTTTGTTTATGTTATCTGAATCTTCTGACAATAGTTTATAGCAGTTAGAACACAAGGGAAGTGAGTTTTTTGTGACATTCACCTCTCAGAGTAAAGGTGAGCCTGGAAACAAGACGTACATCAGATATAGAAGATAAGACTGTCTTACTGGTCTTAAACCTGGAGTCTGTCATTACATCTGCCAAGGAGGTTATGTTATTGGCAGGGTTTGTTAGTTAGTTTGTTCGTTGGTTAGTTTGTTTGTTAGCAACATATCTTAAAAAGTTATGGATGGATTTTGATGACATTTTCAGGAAATGTCAGAAATGGCATAAGGAAGAACTGATTAAATTTTGGGAGTGGTCTGGATCACCGTCTGGATCCAGGAATTTTTTAAAGGATTCTTTACTATTGGGAGATAGGGCTAATGGCAGAGGTCTGCGCTCTCTGAGTGCTTTTCTAGTTTTATTTATGTCAATTAAATGACGATTGATGGCGGTTCACAGGCTCCTTAGGCTGGCAGCGCTGTACTCCCTGCTCAGAAAATATGACTGTCTCACGTTGCCATGGTTACTCCTAACAGAGCAACCGCTTACGGCTGCTGCGCATTAATTTGGGACAGTGAAATGATTGCTTTACCGGAACTACCTGTGAAGAAGGGTGTCCATATATCAGAAGGTAATGGACATCAATGGAATTTCCAGAGCTGGCTCTAGGCTGTCTGTCCTTGAAATATTTTGGCCCTCGGAAAAAGTAGTCGGGGAGCCCTGGTGTAGAAAGTAGATTTATCATAAGCCAATATCTCTACAGGTAAATATTTTCTTCAAAAGTCACATATTTTACCCGTTAAGACATGTTTATATCGGTCTCAGAGGTCCCCAAAACATGCTTCTGAAGCCTCTGTTGCTGAAAAAAAACCCTCAGTATTAGATTTTCTCATGTCTAAAAACTCCTCTGTTTCAGCCCTGCTCACAACGAGCTGTTTCTGTGTCTGTGACTTTAAATGTTAATGAGCTATCTGACTCTGCCCCTGACCGCACCCCTCTCAGGAAATGGATGTTGCACTCCTGATGATACAGTGTTACAGATGGTTTCATCCAGTACTCGAGTTGAGGGGGGATGAGGAGGGGTGGCATCCCCCCTGAAATAAAAATGGTCAAAATCATCCCCCTTCTAAAACGGTCATCCCCCCTTTCCATCCCTTGAGCCATTTTTATCAATGAATGTGGAAATATTACTACTATTTTAACACTGGAAATATTACCACCATTTCAACATTTAGGGGGCTTTACAGGGCTTGACATTTACACCCGCCAACTAGCCAAATGCGGGTGGATTTTGGCCATGGCGGGTAGCAGCTGTATGATAAATATAATCGAGGTAATATATATACAATGTTGACCAAACAAAAACTTTACCTGGTCGTTTCATTAGTAAATCAACCCTCATGATATCTTTTTTTGGAAATCAGCGCCATCCGTGATCAATGAGGTGCATGCTGAGTGCGCTCGCTCTCCCATTCTCTCTCTCTCTCTCTCCTGAGCAGCACAGAAACTCTAATCATGTGTGGCCTGTATATCCACCTGTTATTCTGCAACCTCTCTTGTCAAAAGTCAGCTCATACTATCCTTTAGTTTGTGAATTTATGGTAAAACTCTGTTTTACTCTGATTGACGTCGTGGAACTTCCTCGCGCTGATCAGCAGTTTTAAAATCAGATCGCGGGTGAAAACAAATAAAGAACACGTAGGAATATTTTAAGGTGATATAATAAAATAAAGCCTACTGATAATGACACAGAAACATAGCGAGAAAGATACAGAAGCCAAACTGATGAGCTGCTGTGCTATGGAAGGGGAGGGGTGCAGGGGTGTGTTTGAGGGGGGTGAGGGGGGCAAGATTACTGGTTTATGCTAGTTTAATTCTGAGGGAAAACCCCCGATAAAACAGAGCTAAAAAATGTGGGATTAATGTTATGATGAAAATACCTCTTGAAAAAGTCAGATAGACATTAAAAATATTATCTTTTTTATTGCAACAAGGAATATGATCATTGAAAGCTCACAAAAATGTGAGAAAAATAGTCAAAAGCAGGAAAAAGATGGCAAAAAATGAGTGTAAAAGTGACTAAACTGGGCAAAACTGTGAGAAAAAAGGTCAAAAAGCAGCAAAAACATGGCAAAAATAAGTGTAAAGGTAACTTAAACGGGCAAAAATTAGAGGAAAAAGGTCTAAAAGCAGGACCATTCCCCCTGATTTTTTTTTACAACTCGACCACTGGTTTTATCCAAAGTTAAGGACCTGACTGGGATTCAAACCATCAATCCCCGAGACCAATGTCAGCAGGGTAACCCACTGAGCTATCCAGCATCTCAGCTGGCAGCTGAGAGGAAGATCAGGAGACGAGGGCAGAACTCCCCACATAAGGTCATGAGGGGAAAATCTGAGAACGTCTTGTTGCTGCACACATTTTCTGAAAGGTGGAGAAAGAGAGGGGAGGAGGGAGTGGGTTTTTCTGGTATTTGAGGGCATTGTTGACAGGCCAGGGGCTCATATTTTTGTTGGAAAAACCTGAAAAGTGATTTTTGCATAATATGTCCCCTTTAAGAATTCTTTTAAATAAAACTAAGAGTTGATTTTCTGTTTGAAATTTTAGACAAATGTGTTCTACACTGCCTCCCACCACCAAAAACATGCTCATTAGGTTAATTGATCACTCTAAATTGGCCGTAGGTGTGAATGTGAGCGTGCCTGGTTGTCTGTCTCTATGTGTTGTCTGTCTCTATATGTCAGCCCTGCAATTGACTGGCGACCAGTCCAGGGTGTACCCCGCCTCTCGCCCAGTGACAGCTGGGATAGGCTCCAGCCCACCCCAGACCCGGAATGGAATAAGGGGTATAGAAAATGGATGGATGGATATCAGTGGTGAAATCTCAGTCATTTTCAGTTCTAGTAGTTTGTGGCTAATGGATCACACTGCAGATGTTTTTTTTCTGCTCACCGTTTTATCATCAAGCAGATGAAGGTTTTCCTTCTCATCCTTTTTGACACTGAAGTCTCCTGATAGTGAGAAGTGTTGGGCCTTCAGAGCTGTTTAAAAAAGGTAAGAACAAAGTTTAACAACAAACAACAGCTGATTATCAAATCAGATGTTGATATAAAGTTCTTATGGGAAGGATACATCGATTCAAAACTCACATTTTTTCTCATCGTCAGCTCTGATCCATTTATTGGGGTAACCCTCCCCAAAGCTATTGATCCAGTTGGGAGAAAAAAAGTTCTCTAAGTTAGCCAACATCAAAGTCTTTTGCACATCATATTATCAAATTCATTACTACAGATTCTATCTCCACTGTAAAGACTACAACCACCTGTTAAATCTCACAATCTGTGCCTGAACTAAAGAGATTAACCAATCAAACCAGAGGTTTTTAAAACTGTTGCAAAAATGGATAAAAAATATAAATCACTGCAACTTTCCATTTTTTTCCCCAAAGTCAGCTTGAATTCAATGTTTTAAATCAAAAATGACACTAAATAAAATCAGATCAATAATAGAGGAGATGAGTTCATGACATGACTGGTTTGTTTGGTTACCACTGAGCCTTCCTCTGAGTCGTGCTGTCACTGCAGAGTCCTGAGGCTTCAGTCACAGTGGTGTTCATTTAATCTCTACCACAAGTGCCTCTGTACCAGTGCTCCTCAGTCTTAGCTCCTAACTCATTACTCTGACTGCTGGATTTAGGAGCTCATGTAGTAGAATTAGAAAAGCTGGGATACTCCATGGAAACAAAAACGTACTCCAGTTAAACACTTCTCAAACAACATGAGCTGACAGAGATGTTTCACTGACCTCAGAGACTCAAGTCTGTAGTGTGGACTCTCTACAAAGTCACTCAGGACCTTCACTTCTGAATACTGGAGCTGGTTGTTGCTCAGGTCCAGCTCTCTCAGATTTGAGGGGTTAGACTTCAGAGCTGAGGCTAGAGAAGAACAGCTGATCTCTGACAATCTGCATTCACTCAATCTGAAAAAATCACATCATTCAAGATGGGACTGAGTCATATGGTTGACCATTATGTTGTCACATTGATGAGATAATAAACTGGTAATTTCAACATTTAAGGATAGAATCCTATTCATTGACCAAGTGTCTATGTTCTTTAGTCTCTGTTAGTCACCGTACAGTAAGCCTTCCACACACATTATCCAGTCCAATCCAATCTACTTTATTTATATGGCACATTTTACAAAACATACCGTTTACCAAAGTGCTGCACAGTGACTAAAACAAGTAAAAACATAAAAACCACAGTGAACATAAAAACCATCATAAAATACAAAAAAAAAAACTTCACCGGGACTAAAAGCAAACTTAAAAAAGAAACACACACAGTAGGACAAATAAAAACAACTAAAAGACACAGGAGATCCCACAACTCTCATGCTGAGTTAAAAGCGAAGGAATAAAAATAAGTCTTAAGATGTGATTTAAAAGTAGGTAAGGTGGGGGACGTTCTGATTTCAAGAGGAAGCTCATTTCACAATTTAGGTCTGACAACAGAGAAAGCACGATCACCACAGGTTTTTAATCTAGACTTTGGAACAACAAGATGGAGTTGATCGGCTGATGGCAGAGATCTAGAAGGGGTGTAAACCTCTAAAAGGTCAGTGATGTACTCAGGAGCAGATCCATTTAATGACTTCAAAACAAATATTAAAATTTTAAAATGAATTCTAAAATTAACAGGGAGCCAGTGGAGGGAAGCGAGAATGGGGGTAATGTGTTCGTGTTTTCGAGTCCCTGTTAAAAGATAAGTGGCTGCATTTTGGACTAACTGTAAACTGTAAAACTGTCAACTGTCTGTAAATAAGACCTCTGATCTCAATGAGGCTAATCTGCCTAATAATTTAAATGTCAAACAGCCATTTCAGTGATTTTTTTTCCGCACATTAAAAACAGGGTACGGCTCAATCAACGAATGTGCTGATACTTTGACTGAAACACACTGACAGTTGGAGCAAAAGAAAAAACAGAATGACAATAAAATAAAAAGAATTTCTGACCTCAGAGTCTCCAGTTTGCAGTTTGGACTCTGCAGGTAATCACACAGACACTTCACTCCTGAATCCTGGAGCTCGTTGCGGCTCAGGTCCAGCTCTCTCAGATGTGATGGGTTAGAGTTCAGAGCTGAGGCTAGAGAAGAACAGCTGATCTCTGACAGACTGCACCACTCCAATCTGAAAAAAAAATCACATCAATGAAGATGGGACTAAGTCATATGATTGACCGTTATGTTGTCAAATTGAGATAATAAACTATAAATACCAATATTTAAGGATAGAATATTCATTGACCAAGTGTCCATGTTCTTTAGTCTTTATTTGTCACCATAGTGCAGGGGTTTTCAAAGTGTGGAAGAGTGAGCCTCCTCTAAGAAGAAATTATTCATTCGGTGGAATTTACATGTTAGGTAAATTCAGTTTAGCAGAGAACCTCCAAACCACTTGGCAAATTCTTCACAATAGAATTGGATTTCTCCTTCATTTCATCAAATTCCAAATGTCTTAGTACATGTCTCAATGTCTCAGTACATCTTTGCAAATGATTAAGTACAGATAGCCTGCATTTAGCACAATTTCCAAGTGAATAGATCTTGTTGATCTAAACTGATTGTTGACTTCTCAGTCTAATGGTTGTTCTCTCCAAAACATGTCAGCATCATTTCATTGTAGAAGTCATCACATGCACAATAGTCTGGTCAATTGTCAAAATTAGTCAAGAACATACTGAAAAACCATGAATGCCATACATGAATCTCTTGGAACATTAGATAAATTGATTAATTGACAGTCCAGTGAAACTAGAACTTGAGTAACGATGGAGGAGTTTCACACATCTCTGGTGAGCAATCAAACAATGTGTTTAGTTACCTGACAGGTGCTGTCCATGATTGTGAATGCTGCCAAACATGTATATATAGAGCTTGACCAGGACCAGTACAATTTCTGAATGTGGAGGAACCTGGCCAAGCAAATGAACAAGGGCAACTGCCTGCTCAAGGAAGAGGAAGAAGAAGAGGAGGAGGAGTAAGGGTGCGTGGTGGTGGAATAGGGGGAGGAGGCCGAGGAGCACGAAGACACCATGCTGTCCTGGATGAAATACGGGCCACAATTATTGACCATGTGATCAACCATCGCCTCACAATGGTGGAGGCAGGCAGCCAAGTGCTGCTTACAATTTTTCTCAGTGTCTTTGGAACATTTCTGAGATCAGAATTGAAATTCTCAAAACTACTTGTTCAATCTTCACATCATTGTGTCACTTGTGCACATCAACAAAGCAGTTTCTCATTTCTTTGATCAAGTTGCAAATGCTTTGGTACATCCATGCCAATGACTGTACAACTCTCTGCTGTTTCCTACATTATCAGTTATGTCATGTTGATCAAATGTGTTATAATGGTCTCTGTTGAACAGTCTCACCCCCACAACATTTAGGCATTAGTTCATGGCATAAGTCTTTACATGCAAAATGATTAAACACGTCATAACATGTCAAGCATATTTCTGTACATTTCCATTAGACTTTTTTCTCTAAATCTGTCCTGAATTTGGAAATTGCTCCCAGGTGAATCTTGACTTTCTCTAATGAAGGGAAATGTGTGAAGCATTAGATCAACCAATGATCAAAGAATCTGATGATTGAGGAATTTTCTCAGTATGGAGATAGAAAGTATATGATCACCAGCCACATACACAGATGACCCTTCTGGCTGCCATGGATGCAGCGTGTGATGACATCACAGCAGATACCTGCAGAGGATGGATAAGACACTCTGAAAGATTCTTTCCATGCTGCATCGCAAGAGAAGATATTCGTTGTGATGTGGATGAGAATTTGTGGCCCAACAGACAGGAACGTCAGGAGGTGTAAGAAGACTGCACTGTAATTCCTACAGCACTGCATGTACAGTTTTCCTTAAGAAGATTGTCCTATGTTCACATTTTTACTTTTGTTTTTGTTTTTTTTTTCTTTGTGCTATGCAGTGCTGTCTTTTCCTTTCTGTATCACAATGACAACAAATTACAGTACAAACAGTAAAAGCGTAAATGTGAATCTTGTCCAGTTTCTTGCAATCAATCTCCCACATACACTGAAGTGTAACTTACAATTTACAAGAATTGTCATCAAAACTTTAGCCATAGTTTACATCAGAACATCCCTCCAGAGTACACTGTCATAGTAACAACATGACTAAGCAATCTGACTGTCTTATCCATCCACAATGACACAAGGACTTGTTATTTTGATGGCACTGACATGTTCATTGACACAGATATTTACTTTTGAGAGATGAATTAAGGATTTTGAGCAGGAGACTGGCTTTTGCAGGTAATCCATGGTGTTTTGCTATTTGTACGAATTGTTTTGAGAAATGCACTTACTGTTTTGCAAATGTCAGGGATGATTTGAGAAATGTACCAAAGCGACTGAGAAAAACTGTGCCCCACTCTACAGTCTCCTCCATCATCCAATTTGAAGAATAAAACATACGATAAGACAAGGGGTTAAGGAGCTGCAATTAGTGCCTCCCAAGCAGGTCTATCTAATACTGTGGTTTTACTGTAACATTTCAGTGAGTCTAGTCATTGATGATTTCCCCCTCCCATTTTTCTCAAATACCCCCTGCAGTACCTCTGCATTGGCCTAGGGGTAGATGTACCCCAGGTTTGGAACCACTGGAGTAATGGCCAGTAGTATAGTGAACTTTTAGAGGAGAACATAGAACGTTCCAATGTCATTTTCTGTTACTCCAGTGTATGACTCTTCTGTATGACTGATTTGCTGTTTTTTTTTTGTTTTTTTTTTTACTCTGTTGTAGAGAATAATGGCATTGGAAGGAAACGAGACCCCTCACATCCTTGCGTTTGTGGATGAAGCTGGCTTCAACCTGGCCAAGGGTTGAAGACGTGGCTGTAACATTATTGGCCACCAAGCCACGGTGGATGTCCCAGGCCAGCGCGGGGGCAATGTCACTATGTGTGCTGCTATTTCTGAGTGTGGCCACTCACATCCCCAGTCTTAGCCCATACAATACACAGAAGCTCCTCATCCTCTTGGACCGCCTTTATTCTGATTTGATCCCTGAAAATGAGAGAGGTCTCATAGGGCCTCACCTATTAAACTATGTAATTGTGTGGGACAATGTGAATTTCCACTGTGGCCCGCTCATCAGGGCCTGGTTCACTACTCATCCAAGGATGGTCATGGTGTTCCTACCACCTTACTCTCCTTTCCTCAATCCTATTGAGGAGTTTTTCTCTGCTTGG
Source organism: Cheilinus undulatus (assembly GCF_018320785.1). Classification (NCBI taxonomy): domain Eukaryota; kingdom Metazoa; phylum Chordata; class Actinopteri; order Labriformes; family Labridae; genus Cheilinus; species Cheilinus undulatus. The sequence continues at coordinate 2,083,842 of NC_054873.1, forward strand.
AGGTGGAGACTGTATGAGCAACAGGCTCAAAATCAGAGGTCCCTGCTCAATGCAATGGACGCTGCGTGTGAAGACATTACAGGTAATCAGTGTAGGGGATGGTTGCGACATTCACGCTGTTTCTCCCCTCAATGCATTGCAAGGAACAATATACGCTGTGATGTGGATGACAATCTGTGGCCAGACAGACAGCAGCGTGTGGACAGCCAGGAGGGCAAGGAAGACGGCTAGGAGGGCCAGGAGAGGGAGGGTGAGGACGGTGGCCGGGAGAGGGAGGGTGAGGACGGTGGCCGGGAGAGGGAGGGTGAGGACAGCCACCAGTGAAGAAGTGTTAGTTGTGAAACTCCAGCTTTATTTACAGCACTGTAGGCTACATACAATTTTCCTTGTTTTTTGTTTATGTGTTTATATTACCGAATGTTATTCTGTACACATTTTCTTTTTACTCTGATGTATGGAAGTTACTTAATGTGTGTGAATAAAAGGTTACAATTTCCTTGGCACTAAGAGCGCAATGTGTGATGTCAAACCTTGCAGGCTACTCTTACAGTGAAATCCTTTTTGTTTCAGTTTTATACACAATTGTATTCTGTTAGCTAGACAAAAAAAAAAAAAAAAAAACTAGCACAGTACTCAGGACTCATCTAGGACTCGGACTCAGGTAAAAGAGACTCGACTCAGATTTTTCTTTGGTGACTCGGACTTGAGCACTAGGGACCCAGGATTTGACTCGGACTTGAGGTTTGGTGACTCGACAACAACGCTGCTTGAAACACAAGAAAAAAAAGAATGACATAAAAAAGTGATAAGAATTTCTGACCTTAGAGTCTCCAGTTTGCAGTTTGAACTCTGCAGGTAATCACACAGAAACTTCACTCCTAAATCCTGGAGCTGGTAGTCATCGCTCAGGTCCAGCTCTCTCAGATGTGAGGGGTTAGACTTCAGAGCTGAGACCAGAGAAGAACAGCTGATCTCTGACAAACTGCATCTTTTCAATCTGAAAAAAATCACATCAATGAAGATGGGACGGAGTAAATGCTCAATTGATGCAGTAAATGCACTTTGAAAAGACAATATGTTCTATGTTCTTTAGTCTCTGTTAGGCCGGCCACACTCTAGATGATTTTTTTAAAATCTAGAATGATTTTTAAACTGTGGGAGATCACAGACTTCACTACAATTTCCGAAGATTTTTCATCTTGAATCCTCTGAACGCACATGCTCGGGTGCTAGACTGACCTACGTTCTGGTTGAGTGTAGCAGGGCACACCTGATATCACTCACCAAGTACTCACCTCTCTATAAAGACCGGTTTAGCCTCCACTACTCTGCCACATAATTCAGTCTTGTTCAGTGGTGCCAATCTCAGTGTTTCCAGGTGAAAGTTCTAGTATTTGTTACGGCGCGATCCATTCTGATCATCTTTTCTTTTGTTTTTTTTTTTTGTTTGTTTTTTTCAAATCGGTGCCTTGCTGCCTCGTTTGCTCTGGGCTTCAGTACAGTGGTCAGCCAGCCTCCAGCAGCCCCACTTGCAGGGGTTCTTTTAGTGTCCATTTTTCTGTGTCTCCAGAGAGGCAATAAATGAAACTTTTATAACTGTTTAGTAGTCTTTTGGGTCCAGCTGAAAACTCAGGCAGTAACAGCCTGTGTGTAATGGATCGATATAATAAATGAGTTTACCTTTTTGAATTGAATGACTGACATACATCAAGTTTCTGATGATATTCTAATTTGTTGAGAAGAACCTGTATAGTGGACTCCAGAGCTGAGGCCAGGGAAGAACAGCTGATCTCTGTCATCCTACAGGTCATTCTAAATATAAAAATGATGTGGAAAATAATTACACTCCCATTGGTTTGGTTTGATATGTTTCTAACACGAACAAGTTGTCAGAATGAGTTGAGATATTTTTCAGGACATTTTTTCTCAGATAGAAGGTTATGTTGTGTTGTGGTTATGTTGAAGGCAGTGATATGATAGCATACAGAGTACATGATCATGTTAAAATAATTGTGATTTAGCTAAGACTCTTTCATAATATTTTTGCAGCATACAGGTTTCTGATTTTTCACCTTTATCTTTATAAGACATTGTTCATAATGGTTGCTTTGGCCACAGGCCACCAAGATGAGGCAAGGCTCTGATCTGTGGATGAATACCAAAACAGACAAGATGGATAGTAAAACAGAGTTCACTTTTTCATTTCCCTCTGTCTTTTTCACGCGGCAAAATTTAACCAGCACTGTCCTCCCTTTCCCTCTTTTTGTTAAGTTGTGACTGATAAAGCAGATCAAGTAGAGCTTGAATCCTGCTTTAGTCACCATTTGGCCAGTGAATTCTGCTACTACTCCAAGCTTTTCTTAATGCTAACCACAGCACCCAGCTGAGTGAGTTCACTCTTTGTTTGTATAGCACCAACTCATAATCAAAGTTACCTCAAGACTCCTAACAAAGAGGGCAGGTCTGGACTGTACTCTCTGATGTGGACTACTATAATAGACCAGTGTTGTTAATTCATATTATGAAAAAGACTATACCCTTTCATAATAAAGACCAGGGCTAATATCAATAATTATAGCTGTGAAGTGGCAATCCCTGTTAGTCATACAGCAAACTATCAAAATATTTGCAAGGACAGATATGTCCTGAGCTAAATCATTATTGTTTTTAAGTTTTAATGCCATACTGAAAATATTAATCAACATGCATCATTTGAAGGATGTGGATGAACATGACAGAAAATTCTGTAAATGAATGTGACAGTGTAAATGTTTCATGTACAGGTTCAGAAGCTACAGTGAGTAATCTGACCTCAGAATCTCTAGACGACAGTTCAGACTCTCCAGGCCAGAACACAGGAGCTCCACACCTGGATCATAATTGTCAGACCCCAGCTCCAGCTCTCTCAGATGGGAGGGGTTGATCTTCAGAGCTGAGGCTATGACTTCACAGTGAGCCTCTGAGAGATAGTCGACAGTAATTCTGTAGTGACATATATTACAACAACAGTCATAAAAAAGGGCACATGATATTTATATTGATTATTTGACAAATATCTGCTGTGACTTGCTGGGCTACATTTGAATTAAACTTTAATGGAATTTGTATAACTGTTCAAGACAAAACTGTTTTGCTCTCATCACTATTTATAACAGCTTCAAATCTTCGAGACTGAGTTTGTTTGCTAAATTTCCACTCCCCTTTATTTAGACATCTGTCTCTGGATTGGAGAACCATCTCAAAAAGTCACTGCTGTCAGGCTGCCGTTCATAAGAAAGAAGTTGCTGCAAGTGAATAACAAAATAAGCTCAACATTTAATCTAGATGTACTGGTTGAGTCGTGTGGGAACTTCTGTTTGGTGTTAAAAGGGGGAGACCTCAGATATCATGCCTCAGTCTTAATGAAGTTGATGGGGGCGGGGGAGGGGACTTTTGTCTGATCATAATGTTTGTTCTTCTATGTTTTTATTATGTTGAAATGCTGAGAATTTCAAAATATTGTTCTTCTCTGTTTTTCTTCTTCTTCTTCAACTTATTCTTCTATATGTTTTTTTGCACTTTTCACAGTCTCCACAGTCTGTCCGATTTTCACGGTTCAACTTTTATCATGTTCAGCATGTTCAGCAGAAGTGTACCTGTATGTTTCACATTTCTAACCCTTTTACTTTTTACAATTTTTTAACACATTTTTTGGCCCATTTAAAATGAATGGAAGATTTCTGCAGTTCTGCCGAAAACTGCTTCAACTTTGAGATTCTACAGATTCTGCATACTTCCACTTACAGACTTCATTTTTGCTTGAAAACGTAGACAAACTCTTCAGCTATTTAACATGTATTCAGCTTTTAGTTATCTTCAACAGTTTTTGAAATTTCACAGTTTAGGAACGCAAAGTTTTGGGGTTTACACAGAAAAGTCAGACTTCAGAGTGTGTGACATCATCAGTCAGAGTGCAGCAGCCTGCTGGTCAGACAGAAGAAATCTCCCCAACAAACGTCCATAAAATCCACAAACTTCACTCCACAGACATAAAAAAGGCATCAAAACTGAGGAAATCTTGTCCCGCTACTGTCAAACCAAGAACCAAAGCCATGTCATGCACAGTTTTGGCGTGAGAGGACCAACTGTCCCAAGAACGGCAAAATCTCCTCCATCTGCTGCAATGTTATGGATTCTGAGACTTTGGTCTTCAGACTAAGAAAGACACTCTTTTTTAGATCACTCTTGTAGCATGATTTTTCGCTTCCCAGACATAAAAAAACATCACCCCGTTCATCAGCTTCTGCTGATTCTCATGACACCTTTGGTTTTCTGCTAGGTTTTGCAAGTACATCGTAAATTGATGTTGTTTGAGTGCATGTTCTGACCTCTCAACCCTGTTTTCTGAGCCCACTTTAACTGAAATTAACAGGTGTGACTTATAGAGTGGTGCAGTTGTGATGTAATTATGTAGGCAAACATGGAAGTTCGCGTAGCATGGGTTCCCTCGTCATCGAGCCTATGGGATTTTTCAGTGGGTTTTTGGATTATTGCTGAAAATAAGCTGTGTCCAATAAAAGTTTATAAAACTTACACATTTTGTTCATAAAGATAATCTTCATAAACTGATAAGAATCGTATCTGGTTCATTAATCTAACTGTCGAAAGTAAAAAGTTAACGTCATGCTATATTGAACTACGACATGGTTGACTGAATTTACGTCATCACACACGGATACAACTGAATGGCTCAGTTGCTGCTGCGCTTCAGATGATGACGTGTGCAGTCCTTGTTAGCTATATTTTAGCAACCGCCTTTATTAAAACGTGAAAAGATACACAATTCAAAGGTGGGGCATGTTTCAGATGTATTTTATGTCATTGGATAAAACATTAAACTCTCCTGAACTTGTGTTCACCACAGACCTTATTTCAGGCATTTAACCAAAAACACATTCAAAATTCCCATGAACTTTAAGACGAGGGAACCGGAAGTGCTAAAATGCTAACTTACTTCCGTGTTTTAGGACTCATTCCTGCACCACTCTATTAGCTTTTATCTCAGTTGTGATGTCGTACAGGCATTCATTCCCATAGCAACCTAGGAGTCCTACACACACATACAAACACGAAGTCATGCTTTAACATTCTCCATAACTTTAACATACATGTGGTTTTAATTTAGCAGTTTTAAAGCTAGCATCTTCACATGATAAAACAACAATGTGCTTATCTGTAATTCTTTACATTTTCCACAAATCAGCTACTGTGCTCTTCAGCTTTGATGCTATTTATAGCTATTTTGATGCTATCTTTAAACTATTTTCAAGCTACTTCAAGCTATTTTTATACTTTTTCAGCAATTGAATGCCATTTAACGCTATTGATGCTCCATCACCAAGGCTGTTCACGAGTTTAACTGTTTCACTCATTAATTATACCTTCTGATTTTCAGCTTTGTTTCCCTGCTTTTAGCATTTTTTTTCACATTTTCTCATTTTCTGCCTTCAGCCTCAGCATTTCTATGCATTGGCTGCAAGGAAATGCAACTTGTTTAGTTTCGACTGAAACCTCCCCTCTCAGGGCACAAAGCACCTACCCCAGTCATTGTTGGTATATTCAGCTAATTCTGTAACTGGACAACTATACAAATCTAAACATTGGTTTGTATTCAGGGCAGACGGCTAGATACATGATGTGAAACAGACAGAATTTAGAGAAAATTAACAACTGTATCACCATGTCAGTAGAAGAACTAATTAGCATTTAGAACCGATTTATGTAACTCATCACATCTACACTTACCTAGCCTTCCTGCAGTTCCTCACAGCTGGAATCAGTCGCCGTTTTCCCTCGTTTGTTGTGTTGTACTTGTCCAGGTCCAACTCATCCAGAACCTCCTCTGACATCTGCAGCATGTAGGCCAGAGCAGAGCACTGGATCTCAGAGAGTTCTAGCCCTGATCTGTTCTCTGACTTCAAGAACTCTTGGATCTCCTGATATACTGAGAGATCATTCATCTCAATCAGACAGTGGAAGATGTTGATGCTTCTGTCAGGAGAGATGTAAATACTGTTGATCTTCCTCAGGTTGTTGATGATTCGTTGGATCATTTCTGGACTGTTGTCTATCTGACCCAGCAGACCTCCTAGGAGTCTCTGGTTTGACTCCAGACACAGTCCATGAAGGAAACGAACAAACAGGTCCAGGTGGCCATTTTCACTTTTCAAAGATTTCAACATTGCTTCTTTAAGGAAGACATCAAGCGTTGGGTTGTCATATTTTTCTCCTAGAAAATCCTCCAGTACTGTTGTGTTCCTGTTGGTGAAACAGTGGAGCATGTAAACTGCAGCCAGAAACTCCTGAATGCTCAGATGAACAAAGCAGTAAACCGTTTTCTGGAAGATCACACTCTCTCTTTTGAAGATCTCTGTGCAAACTCCTGAGAACACTGAGGCCTCTGTGACATCCAGACCACAGCGCTCCAGGTCTTCTTCATAGAACATGAGGTTTCCGTTCTCCAGATGTTCAAACGCCAGCCTCCCCAGCTTCAGAAGAACTTCTCTCTCAGCCTCCATCAGCTCCTGTGGACTGCTCTCATGTCCCCCATCATACTTCTGCCTCTTCCTCTTGGTCTGAACCAACAGGAAGTGTGAGTACATGTCAGTCAGGGTCTTGGGCAGCTCTCCTCTCTGCTCCGTGCTCATCATGTTCTCCAGAACTGTAGCAGTGATCCAGCAGAAGACTGGGATCAGACACATGATGTGGAGGCTCCTGGATGTCTTGATGTGGGAGATGATTGTGCTGGACAGATCTTCATCACTGTACCTCCTCCTGAAGTACTCCTCCTTCTGGGTGTCAGTGAAGCCTCGGACTTCTGTCAGCCTGTCCACACATGAAGGAGGGATCTGATTGGCTGCTGCAGGTCGAGAAGTTATCCAGATGAGAGCTGAGGGAAGCAGATTCCCCTTGATGAGGTTTATTAACAGCACATTAACTGATGACTTCTGTGTGACATCATGAACAACCTCACTGATGCTGAAATCCAACGACAGTCTGCTTTCATCCAGGCCGTCAAAGATGAACAAAAGTTTACAGACAGCCAGCGTCTCTGCTCTGACCTTCTGGAGTGTTGGATGGAAAACACGGAGCAGCTCCAGAAGACTGTAGCGCTCATCTCTGATCAAGTTCAGCTCTCTGAATGAAAGCAGAACCAGCAGACTGATGTCCTGGTTTTCCAAGCCCTCTGCCCAGTCCAGAGTGAACTTCTGCACCGTGAAGGTTTTCCCAACACCAGCGACACCGTTAGTCAGAACCACTCTGATGGGTTTCTGTTGGTCTGGGAGGGCTTTAAAGATCTCATGGTACTTGATTGGTGTTTCATGGATGATCTCTCTCTTGGAAGCTGTCTCAAGCTGTCTGACCTCATGTTGGCTGTTGACCTCTTCACTCTGTCCCTCTGTGATGTAGAGCTCAGTGTAGATCCTGTTGAGGAGAGTTCTACTTCCTGCTTCACCAGTTCCTTCAGTCACACGTTCACATCTCCTCCTCAGACTGATCTTATGTTCATCTAAAACCTCCTGAAGACCACCTCTCACTGAAAAGAGAAAGAAGTGTTGACCAAAACAAAGAAACATTATCTGGCTGTTATGGTCAATGACAAGATCAAAAGAACAAAAGTTTAACAACATTATCTTCAGAGTGAAGATGACAAATATCAGACATTATTGTTGCTACCCTCATAGTCATCCAACGGCCAAAACACACTGGTGACGTCCAACATGAATGCAGACCCAAATATTTTCTATGAATAAACCCACACTGGCATAACCAGAAGCACACGGTGGCTCGTGGCCCTTCACCCATCTGCTCTACTCCCAGCATGCTCGGCTGTAGCTGGAGGAGTGTTTACCTGAGAGAACAGCTTCTTTGTACATCTTGGCTGCCAAGTTACAACTCTCTTTGAGAACACAGAAAACAAATTTCCTGTCATCCCCTGTTTGAGATGTAGAATAATTGGGAGGCCTCAGCTGTCTGTGATGTACCAAGGCTCTTGTCATTTTTTTAATTTACCCTGTGTGATGGGGGGTTGAGCCCCAAGCAGGCTCTCGATTCTGGTATCAGAAGAGAGAGCTGGCCCAGAAGTCGCTGGTGGAGAGTTTGACCGTTGACATGTGGCTGCCGGTGTGTGCTAGGCTGCGGCGCTGGTGGTTACCAGTTTTATCCAAATAATAAATAAATAAATCTCTACAGCGATGGAGAAAACAACTAATCTGAGTCATCTTTTCAAGATAAAATTTTCCATGTCTACAGCAGGACATAATTCCATTAATGACATTTTTTTTCAAGAAAAGAGAAGCGCTGCAAGTCAACTTTGATAATGTAGTAATAATAAGAACCAGTTAGAACTGCTTTGAATTTTTTTTTTGTTGTTGATTACACCAACCAACTAACTAAATAAATAACCAAAAAACTTGACTAACTGTAGGCCAAAATGTTCTGAGATGTCATGTGTAAATTATTGGGGCCCGAGCACAGAGTGCTAATTGTAATCACTAGGATTATCTTTAGGGATGCACCATTCCACTTTTTTTTCAGTTCCGATCTGATTCCGATAAATATGTGCTGATACCGATACTAATTCCGATGTATATATATATATATATATATATATATATATATATATATATATATATATATTTCCTTTTAACAATTATTATTGTTGTTGGTATAATGTGTGAGTTTACATGAGGCTGTAGTAAACCACCCAGCTCCTCTTATTGAAAAGCAAAAAAAATAAACAAAAATGAATTGAATTTAAATGTATTCCAAGCAAATTTATTTGAACTACTACTAAAAAAAATATATCAACATTATCCAAAAAACAAAAAACTACTGAATGTAAGTTATAAATCCCTGTCTATAATGCTCTATAATGAACCTCTTGCCACTAGAGAGCGCTGTAGCTTCACTTAATGGCCGCAGCCTTCCTCTCTGACCCTTTACCACCGGATGTAAACAATGAGGTCTGTGGTGGCTAATGGCTAACCTGTTAGCATATAGTAAGAAGACCATGGTATGACAGTTTTCTCAAGTAGTAAATGGAAATAAAGTGGTATGTGGGCTGTCGAGGGTTAAGCTCACGTATGACTACTCATCCGAACTAATAAGAGGCCAAATATCAAAGCAGGATATTAATCTGCAAAGAGGAACGAAGGCGCTAGATTTTAATGCTAGCGCCGCCCGTTATCAGGCTAATGTCACACCCTCTCTTCTGTGTTCTCTCATCTTCAGACTAGTTTTGACTATTCTAAATATAGATTTACGTTTAATCTACTAGGTAATTATACCGCTAAGAACATCCAAACTAATACTAGCTCAGTTACACACAGACTGTCTCGTGTTAGACTGCGGTGTGATCATGGTCTACTGCAAACTGTAGGATGGATTTGGATCGGTCACTTGGATCGGCGCCGTCAGTCAGATATCCGATCTATTAACTACGTCCATATCAGCCCCGATACAGATATTGGATCGGATTGGTCCCATCCCTAATTATCTTACTTATTTTTTGCCGTCATTGCAAGGACTTTTGAGACCCTTAACATTTCTGAATTCGTGAGAAACTTTGCACGTACATCCAGTCTCATGAAAATTTTGCGATCATTCAGATTTGCAAGAATAGCGCCCCCTAACTGTTTAGTGAAAGCCCCCTCATTTGACTTTGTCGTAGATTTATGAAATTTTGTGTGCAGGTGCAGCTTGGGGAGGTCTACAAAAAAAGCCTCTTGGACCTACGCTCTATCTCCAACAGGAAATCTGCCATTTTGAATAGATATAGAAAAAAAAGTTCTGTTTTTGGCCTTTTCCAGGGGTCATATCTGAACAAACCTGTTCGAGGGATTTCATCCTATCGACTTGTACTTTGGCACAGAGCTATATGAGACATGGCTGATGAAAAGTTATTTGGGGTTTTCTCATTATTCATAAGGTGTGGCCATGGCGAGCCCTCAAATTTGCGTATTTCTATGGTCAACAGGAAGTAGTTTATAACTTAGCTGTGCATAGTCCAATTGGACTCATATTGCTCAGGAATATTGACGGTAATGGCCTGAACCCAGTCATATGGTCAGATTTCCTACAGATCAAAGCGCCACCTAGTGGTGACAGGAAATGTCTACAGTTTGAAGGCTATCCAAACTAACCACTTCAAATTTGTGTCAGGAAGGACTAAAGAAGTGGATTTAGCTTTGTGAAAGATGAAAAAGACTTTTCGTCAGAGGGTGTGGCAAGTCAAGACTCTCCATTTTGTCTCGCCAAAAATGTTTAAACAGTCATAACTCTAGTGTACATTGTCATACCTGAGACAAATTTCATGTGCTTGATAGCAGTCCAGGCCAGAACACATCCCTACTTGAAATTTTGAAAAATTGTACAGCGCCACCCTCTGGCAACAGAAAGTCACTTCTCCTGAATTTCAGGTTGCGGTACCAACGTGGGTGGTCAAATCATTCTGAAATTCACTCAGACAGTTCCCAAGGAGGTGGCCTTACACATACACAATGGTCAAATATCAACATTAAAAGGCATGGCCATGGCGACTTTTTGTTCGTCATGAAACAGGAAGTAGATTTTTCAAATGGCTGTGAGACATGTAGAGCAATGAAAGTTGCCGAAAAAATCTCATTGGCATTCTGAGATGATTGATATTCTGTTTGTAGGTGGGCGTGGCCTATTGGCTCAATGGCACCCCCTACAACATTTAAAAAATTCATCCAAACACCTCAGTGTTAAATATACTGTAAGAAGACATGCCAAAGTTGAAAATTTCATTGGAACTTTATCATTACTCAAAGGGGCGTGGCCATGGGGAATTTTTCTTTGCCATGAACTGGAAGAAGAATTATCCTGGGCTTAGAAAACTTGTAGTCTTGAAACCTGCCGCAACAATTCACAGTGAGAATCTGAGATGACTGCTTTTGGTGTTTTGGGTCGGCTTTGCTAATTGGTTCAGTGACGCCCCCTACAATATTGCAAAAAAATTTGCCCCCGGAGCACATATTAACTAGACCTTTGACAACGCTTAAACATGTGTGTCATCTCAGGACCTACAATTAAGCCTCTTGAACCCATATTGTAAAACAAAAGCAATTTATTTTTTTGGTTTTTTCATTCTGCATGTTGAACCTTTCAAAAGTCCCTCTTCTCTTAATGGAGCCAAAATTAAGGCTATGCTGCCATCTTGTGATGATACAAAATACTGCAACACTATTTAGGACAGGGTCCAAACAACACATTAAAAACTTTGCATCTGTCTGTTTATCCATGAAAATAAGAGAAAATGGCAATCTGAGGGGAGAAAATAATGAAACAAACTTGTACACATTTGTATCTCTGTATTTGCTCCTCTGATGTATCTTCATCACAAATGATTGGAACATTCAGAAGACAACCAGTTAATGCTTTTTACCACTCTGTCATTTATCTCTTGTGTGGTAAGTGTGCACATGAGGGAGAGGGAGTGAGGCTGCAAGCATGCAAAAGAGAAAGAGGGGGACAGAGAGCAACGGAGCCAAGCAGAGCAGAAAGGGGAGCTGCTAAGTTGACAATACAGTAGTTTGTTCATAATTTGGAGCATTCAAAATTTTCAGGGCGCGTGCTTCCTACCCATTAGTTTTACTGCCAAATGGCAAGCTCTGTAAATTAATGAGGGGTATCACACTCTGTTCCTGTGAAAGTGTTGCAATGCCAACATGTCCCATGGGTGCATTGCAACTTCTTGCTGGCACCCAACAGTTTCTGCACATCTGCGGTTGCGACACACCTGACATGCAACGGGTCGCGAGGGCCTGTTATCGCTGCTTGCAGCTTTAATTTAATATTGGATGTTTTGTCATGGTATCCATAAAAAAAGTCCTTGTGCTTCTTGGTGTTAGCTTTATTTGTGCCATTCCTTAAAGCACTTCCTGTCTGCAGAGACACAGAGGGCCACATCACAGCTTCTGTCTCTCTTTCTCTCCATTATGAGCTATTCAGGCTGTCTCCAGTGTGATGACATGTACAGTTTCACAAAGTGTGACAGAAGAGCCTGCTATTGGTTGTCACAGCCCAGTCACAATGCATTATGGGATACAAACAGACAATACGATGCTGCTGGCAGCAGAAACCATAAAAAAAAATTGATTAAAAACGACAAAAAAGACTTTCAGTATTGGAGTTACTGGAGTGGATCTAATCTTCAAAGACCCAAGAAAGTCACCCAAGTTCCAGGCTTGTTAGAAAAGTTTCAGTAAGAGCTATGAAGGCATGGATAGCATTATTACAACATCAAAACAGATGGATTATGGGGGGAAACAAGCAAGTGGCTATGATTTATGTTCCAAAAGTTATTTAACTCTCTGTAACCTGTGCCTCCTCTTGTTGTGTAAGACAACGTCTGTCTCAGAGGGTTTTTGCTAAGAAGAACAGGAATAATTCTGACTGAGTCATAAAAAGAGAAATGACAATATCATAGAAACAAAAACCATCCAGTATAAATCATATCACTTCACTTTCTCAGATATTAGAACAGGACAGTTAACAGGACTGGAATGATCCACAGCAGAAAAATCAAATCAAACATGGAGTTAAATGTCTTTGGATCTTGGATGGAATAATATTTGTTTAATGACACAACAGTGACAGGTGTTCAGTCTTACTTTGTTCAGCACTGGTCTGACCGGCCGTCTCCAGTCCATGTCCTCTCCTGGAGCTTTCTCCACACTGGGGACAGGAGGAGTCTCCTGGTGAACCAGACTGGTCCCAGTATGAGGTGATACACTCTCTGCAGAAACAGTGTCCACAGCTGGTAGAGACTGGATCCTTCAGGACGTCCTGACACGCAGCACAGCAGGACGGCTGGCCCTCCATTATGTGACTCTTCCTCCCTCTGTAAAGACATATGTATATATGCACTTTACACTAAAAGTAAGTCAGGGTCCTGTTTGTTACATGAAAAATGTTAAATCGCGAATATGCCTCATTTTTTTCAAACTACAATCGTCCAATCCACCAAACAAGAGTCAGCAGCAGAATAAACTGGCATTGGCAGACATACTCAGCTCTGCTGCTCATCCCACAAATGAATGTTCTTTATTATGGAGCGTAAAAAGTTTGTTGGAATTTTTAAACACATATATTTTCCACATTTAGCTCATTTTTCTGCACTTTTTCATGAGAGCCATAATTAATAGGAAAATAATCATTTTTAGGTAAGAATATTGTAGGTAAAAGTTACATTAAAAAATCTAAATCTAAAATGTTGAGATTTACCATTTAGATTTAGATTTAACATTTAGGTTTAGATTAAGCATTTAGATTTATTATTTAGAGTTATTTTATTATTTAGCTTTAGATATAATATAGTTTTAGATAAATTATTTTGATTTAGATTTTTTACATATATTTATTTTGATTATTTAGATTTATAGTTAGTGTGTATATATATATATATATATATATATATATATACAGTGCTTCACAAATTTATTAGACCACCACCCAAAATAAGGTTTATGCCACAGCTGCCCTAAATTAACAGCATTGGTAATTACCAAAAATCACTTTTTGTGTTTCTGCAATGGTTAATACACCATTATGTGGAAGCTCTTTAACCCAAATGATATTTTTAATGCTAAAATAGAATTATTATTGTTAACCATGAATTTTTAAATTTACTGATTTACATAAAAACAGAAAAAATAGTAAAGCACATTAATATTTCTTGATTGATATGTCAGATTATAGTTATTTACTGTCATTCCTGAACAGAAAAATGAGTTTTAGTGGTTGAATGTTATGCTTGATAAATTTCTGACTTCTCAGAGAATGCACCAAAGAAGAGGCAGGAAAGGAAAGTTAACTGAAGCACATGTCAGAAACCTCAAGATTTGAAGTACTAGAGATGTAAGGAAGACCACTGCTGATCTTCAGGCAGAGATGAATGCTTCTAGATCAGAGTCTGAGAAAGTTTCCAGAATGAACATAAGCAGACGACTGAGGGAACAAGGCTTAAAGGGAAGAATAGCTGCTAAGAAGCCATTATTGAGGCCTGCAAACATCCAGAAATGCCTCAGATTTGCCAGGGAGCACAAACACTGGACTGTTGATGACTGGAAGAAGGTACTCTGGACGGACCAGTCCAAGTTTGAACTCTTCGGTCAGCATGGTCGTGTTTATGTCTCTAGAAAAGCACCCACGGTGAAACACGGTGGAGATTCCATTATGGTATTGGGTTCCATTTGTGGATACAGCGTGGGCAAATGAGTGAAAATGGACGGTATCATGAACAAGAACGTCTACCACAACATCTTAGTGCATCATGGAATCCCTTCTGGACTCAATCTGATTGGTCGTGGGTTCATATACCAACAAAGCAATGACCCCAAGCATACTTCAAAGCTGTGCAGAGACTATCTGACCAAGAAAAAGGAATCTGGAGTACTGGAACTGATGGACTGGCCCAGTCCAAAATTTGAATCCTATTGAACAAATTTGGGATTCAGTAGATTCAAAGATTGATGGCACAAAAGTTTCATCTAAAGCAAGTCTGAACAGCTAGAAATGATTTGGAACTCAATAACAAAAGAGACTGTGGAAAAGTCCATTAAAAACAATGGCAGCAAGAATGCAAGCTGTTATCAAAGGCAAAGGAGGCCGTACAAAATATGAAGTTTTTTGGTTACTTAAGTGTGAAAAAGGACTATTTAGTTGTTTCAGTTTGTTATTTGCCAAATAAATAACAATGACATTTTTAGTTTTCAACAAGTTTTTGAAAGATTTCTAAAATATTTATGTTTTCTCGTTTTTATGACAGGTGGTCTAATACATTTGTTAAGCTCTGTATATATACAGAGCTTAACAAATGTATTAGACCACCTGTCATCTCTGTCTCAGAGACCATCCAGCATCATGAAGTGCTTTGATGCGGACTCTTTCATTTTCAGTCAGCTCTCCAAGTTTTACCATTTTGAAGAAGAATGAGGAATTTCAAACTGAATTCCCAAATTTATACCCAAATTTGAGCCAGCTCACTGGGCTTCTCTGAGAAGTCAGAATTTTATCAAGCATAACATTGAACACTAAAACAAATGTTTCTGTCCAGGAATGCAAGTAAATCACTTTAAATTGACATATTAATCAAGAAATATTAATGCGCTTTACTATTTTTTCAGTTTTTTTGAAAATCAGTAAATTTGAAAATTCATGGATAACAATAATAATTCTATTTTAGCATTAAAAATATAAAAAATATCATTTGGGTTAAAGAGCTTCCACATACTGGTGTATTAACCATTGCAGAAACATTGTTATTTTCATATTAATTATGGCTCTTTTATAATATATTTATATATATATGGCTCCATTTAAAAGGTTTGTCAGGTTTATAGACAAAAAGCATTGTTACAACAACATAATCTTCTAGAGACAAATGTAATTTTTTTGTGCTAAGTTTCTATTAAAGAGTAAAAACCACTGCAAGAAAAGAACTCAAGTAAAAGGTGAAGAACGTTTCCTCTGAGGTCACACTTAAAGCTAAACAGGAACAGGCAGAAACTATGACTCATGCAGTAAAAAGTCCATCAAAGCTGTCAGAGCTCTCATGTCTTCATATCTATCCATCTGATAATTCTTTTTAAACTCCATCTGTAGGGTTCACTGGAATGAACAGACTTTTTCACATCTTACCTGTTTCAGCTCACCTTCACTGGCTATCAGCGTGTTTGAGAAACAAAGTTTAGATTTCACTGACTGATTTTAAAGCACAGCACTGACTGTTAAAGGTCTGACCAACATCTGCTCTTATCTCCAACTGTTGCTGTGATTTTAGTTACACTCACCTACATAAGACTTCAGTTTTCTGCTCCGATCGGTTGATTCAAACTGTAGATGAACATTACTTCCTGTTTATTAGCGGCACTTCTTGGTCAGTGTTGCTCTTCCTCCTTCATATACAGGAAACAGTTGAGTCTCTCTCTCTCTGAGTGGGTGTGTGGTAAGTGTTGGTGTGTGAGAGTGTGTTGAGTGAGTCTGAACTGTTCTAACTTTTTGTCTCTCTAATGTCTGTGTTAGTTCAAACTTAGTTGTGGCACATGTTATTGTTAGTTTGTGTCCAGAGTTCAGCTTAAAAGTTTGGTTGTGGGTGTTTTGTTTACAGGTTTAGAGACGATGACTGAAGTTTACCGGGAGCGCTGGAAATTTTTTGGACAGTGTTGGAAAGGTGATCACAGTGGTGGAGAGTGGTGTGGTCAGTGATGACATGTTGGTTTCCATTATTCCTCTTTCTCTGACATCCAATAAAGTAACATCATCAAATGTTCTACCTTCCATCAGTGATGATATTTTACAGAGAGAGCTCTCTCCTATTAAGAAACTACCTTCAAGTTGGAACGCTCCTCAGCGGAGTCAGGTGGTCTCTAACTGACCTCAGGTCTCATCAGACAGGTGAGTAGAAACAGGGGGTGGAGCTGAGGGGCAGACAGGTGAGTAGAAACAGGGGGTGGAGCTGAGGGGTGGGCTGGATGTCCAGGACAGACCCTCACCAGGTCTTCCATGTACTCTGGTTTCTACTGCTAACACCACATGAAGGCAGATTGTGAACACAGCTGGGCCTGATGTAGACAACACAGCAGAGATCTCTGCTCTGGGTCTTCGGTCTGGTCCTTCTGTGGACAACATCCTCAGACTGTGGCGTCTTAGACTGACAGCAGGAAAGAAACAGATGCTGCAGGATTACTGCAGCAGGAAGGAACCTCCTGATGATGGAGACCTGTTCCCTGAATTAGGAATGGCTGTGGAATCTGGTGAACAAAGTGGAATTCTGTCTAATATGAAGGGTGCTGATTGTCTAAACCAGTGGTTCTCAACCTTTTTCTTACAAGGCAAGCTAAAAAAAGGTTTTGAAAAATCTTAAGTCCCCCTGTCAGAAGGTAATAAAAAACAAACAATATTACTGTTAGCAGTGTAGTTCCAGATCCAACCAGGGGAAGGAAATGGGACCCAAGACAGGCAGTAGAGGAGGCAGAGGCAGCCCTTCGGCTGCACCGTAATCATGAGTGGTGTTAAGGAAGGTAGTATCGGCATCGTCACTACCTGGAGCTTGCATGTACAGAGCCTGGGTCTGTTGAAGGTGGCATGCTGTTGAGGCTGTGTGGGCCATGTGGAAAGATAGGTAAGATGATGTCTGTGTGTTGGCATGGTGGGTGGTGAGAGCCGGCATGGAGGGGGGTGGCTCTGGGATGCTGGAGATCACTGTTCAGCCCTCTGGAGGTGTCGTGGGACTAACTGGACAAAAGGAAGTGCGGGTTTCTTACTACCCATCAGTCTGCACCGGTGATTTGTGGAGGCAAATAGTAATGGATTAGGGATTTCTTCACTGAGCGCTGATCCTCTTTATAGGGCACAAGTATCTTGTGTTTCATTCAAATATAATAAAAGTGTGAAAGCCTGAATCCTGAGTTTTAGTCATTTTGGAGGGAGTTTTCAAACAAAGAAACAGGAAGTCTGAGAGACTCTTCTTCAAAATATGCTTTGCAGCAGGACACATTCTCCTCTCTCATAGGAGACCTGAGGAGACCTTGCTGGGGGTCCTCAGGTAAAAAGCCAGTGTGACCCCTGCCTCACTGCCATCACCATTCCATGGCCTACTAGCAGCCTTTCACAGCATCGTGGTCTTCATGCTCCCAGCTTCACCTTCAGTCTGGCACAGTCAGCCATCAGCCCATCAACTACTAAGACTTCTCTTCCTTCTTTCAATGTGTCCGGATAGGATTGCTGCAGAAAGCCCATCAGGATGTGAAGAAGGACACTAACTCCTCAGAAGGACCATACGAGCCCTGCTCTCATCCTAAAGCTGAATCTGGACGCCACAAGCCTTTTCATCTGCTGGATAACCATGGAAGAACCATTAATGGACTGGTCTCTGCTTACGTCTGGATCTGATGGACCTCAGACTCTAATCACACACCGTGATCACAAGTAAGAGGATCTGATCTGGGCAGAACTAGCTGTAGGAAGTGTTTCATGTTCATTTGCCGTCTTGTCGTCTCTGCTGATGTGTTTGTAACTCCTCACTACAGGGGATTATCCTGAGCAAGGATAAACAAGGAAGGATCAAGGTAAGTGATTCTGGATCAAGTGTCAAAGGTTTTAGTATCTGAGCTTCTCTAAGTTCACCTCTACCAAGGAAGCAAAAGAATTTGTCTGCTTCCAGAGTTTCATATGCACTCGATTGTTAAGGAGTTTGATAATAGCCAGCTCTGTAAGGAGCATTATGACCTCCAGTCCACACAAAACACACAAGACACTGACATCTGTAGTTATAGAGCAACATTTGTATGGCAGAATTTGTTTCAGAATTCTTAATGGTACAGTCGTGTTCTTAATAAGGGAACTGTCCCTTCATGAGTAAAAACCCAAATGTATTGTTTAAAAAAACTGAAATCTGACCTCTTTAAATGTCTCAGGCTTTGATAATTGTCCTTCAAAAATGGTTTCCAGTTGTTTTGTAAGTACAAAGAAAATTGTCCTTTAATCCTGTTAGTTACCCTTAAAGTTGATAGAATATATTTACTCTTTGTTCCTCAAAATGTGTTTCAGTCGTTGTTATAGCGTTTTGGCCAAAAAAAAACAGAAAATATACTGAGATCTTAGAATAACAATTAAGGTGCAAATAAAAGTGGGAGCTCCTCAGTAAGTTTCCATGTGATGTGCATCCTACCACCCCTTGGAACGGCACAGCATCCAAAGATCAGCATCCAGATGAAACCACAGCACCTCCTAGCCACATGGACCCAGACGGCGGCTGAATCGTCCCTCAAAAACACACCAGCCTACACACAAGAGTGCAGAGTAATTATTCAACAGTTCAAAAGTCCTAATATTTTACTCTAGCTCAGTGGATCTCAACCTTTTCAGCCCAAGACCCCAAAAATAAAGGTGCAAGAGACCGGAGACCCCCACTGTACCTGAAGGTGGTTGAACACAGACATGAACATTCAAGAACAGTCATGTGCAGACAAGGAGGGATAAAGGGGGGAGCTTTAACCTGAAAAATAACCCCTTTTACCAAAGAAGCAAGTATATTTTTATCCATTTGTGTGGTAGACAGCCTTCTTAACAATGGGTTCAAATCTGTTTAGTTAAAAACAGAAATATAATGGGTTAAAAAATGGATAGAATAGCTTAAAAAGGGCAAAAAATGATGGAAAATGTGGTGAAATTGGAGCAGCAGACAATGGTTAGAAGTGGCAAAAATCTGATAAAATTGGCAAAAAATGAGCAAAGAGTGGCAAAGATTGGTTAAAGTGGCAGAAACGGGCATAGATAGCAGTAAGGAGAAGTAAAAAGTGGCTGAAATGACTTTAAATTGGCATAAATGGGTGGAAAATTTGGTGAAATGGGATGATAATTGATATAAACTGGGAAAAAGAGTTAACAGAAAAATGGGCAGAAATAGACAGAAATGGGTTAAACTGGCAAAAAAGAGCATATCAACTAATGTAATGTGGTTGACATGAGCAAAAAATGGGGCAATAACGGGTCAACAGAGGCAACAACAGGTGTAAAGTGGCAAGACTTGTTTAGAAATGTCCTAAACAGGCAGAAAAAAGTCTTGGTAAGGGTTTGAAATGGGGAAAAAACTGGGTTTAAAGTGGCAAAAAGGTGTTAAAATTGACAAAATTGATGGGTTTTTCCCATCAATAAAAACGGGATAAAATTTAGCAAAATTGGTGTAAAGTGGCAACAGTGTCATTTTAAATATATTCCTTGTTTTTTGGGGCATCTTGCGATCCCCTCTCAGTGTCTCGTGACCCCCATGGGGGTCCCGACCCCAAGGTTTAGAACCACTGCTCTAACTCAATGAGTAACTTGAACCAACAACAGTAAACATGTATGAAACAACTCCTTTGTCTTAGTTTGTTCCACAGGTCACTCAGATATAACACACATTTACATTTTAAATTGGTTTACACGTCCTTACTAAACCTCTATCAGCTCTAACCACCCAGAAACAATGATAGCATAGCAGTGAGCTAAGCACACAGCCGCTAGGCCAGTTACACTAAAAACACAGTAGTGGATAAACTTTATTTCAAACATGAAAAACATATTCAACACTCTATTTTCTACACAATTTCCCAGCTGGGTTTAACTTTTCACCCTTTTAAATCAAATGAATCACAGCATAACATGTCTGACGACACATAAGCTAGCTTAAGCAGCTAACTCACCCGGAAATCCAGATGAACTCCCGCCAATTTCTGCCGATGACTGTCTCCCACAAGAACACTAGCTTCACTGCCAGCTCCACTTTAGTGACTCTACAATCTCTAAATCAAGCAGGAACTTATCAAAACGGTTTTCAAAGTCTAACTGCAGTTTTTATCAGACTTTTATCTTGAATTCAGGCTCTGTGATCATCCTGCAGTAAAGTTTCACTCTGCTAACGTTTCTCTCTCTCAGAGAGATAACTCCTATTGGTGAACAAACCAGTTAAGGGTCGTTACTACTTGTAAGCAGAAAGGAAACTTATCTGCAGCAAGAAAGTTAAAGTGGAAGCTAACCAGTACTACCAACGGCTATTAAAAGTCAGGGGGACTCATACTGGTATGTTGCTCACTGAAGGTAGCGTCAGCTGATTAGAGTAAACAGATTCTACGGTCCGGGACAGAGAACTACATTCAACCAAAAGCTATCTTTTGTGGTTTCAACTCGTGAGTTTATAACAATTTTGAGTTTTTGGTACCTTTATTCTCATGTTGAACCAATGTGTTTGTTTTTACTTTAAAACTGACTTTTAAATCTTTTTACAATCATTTTAATAATCCATTTTTTCTTTGCTGTTGATGCCTGTACTCCTCAGTGAAATTTGTGATTGAATTTCTTGAGTTTTTTTGGAACATATTTTTGCTAAAACTTTGTCAAAATAAAAAAAAACGTTTTTTTAAACCCCAATTTTAGTTCTTGGTTGGATTTTGTCAATAAAACTTCTGGATTAACTTTACATGCTTTTAAACGTTTTACATTTTTTTCTGGTTTTTGTGGAATTGTTGTGGACGTTTTTTCTTCCGGCCACACAAGGCCCCCGTAGTGAGTCTCAAGAGTCGACAGAGCTTCTCTCTGTTCTTTCTAAAATACAACAGGCTCCTGCTTACACACACACCAGGGAGAGGCCTAGACATGTAGAGTCATGATGAAGCTTGTGAGGGAATTTTAAGCATATTTTCTTAATATTAAGGGTTTTAACCATGGGGGTGTCATGATGGGGGATCAGGAAAGCAAGTCATGAGATATGTGAGCAGCTGTATGTTGTAAAAGGTCATAAAGACCACTTTGGGAAGAGATGACTATTTCATTTGGGGTTGTAAAAGTAAATAAGTGGCAGACATCAGATGTATGTTGGGGGATGACCCTTTGTGGAATGTGCTCAGTGGATATAAAAGGTGTGATCTTGTGAGTGACGGGAGAGAACGCTTAGGACCTTCTCTCCATACTGCAGTGTGTAAATAAAGGATGAGATTTGATTCATATACTGTGTTATTCATATTTGGAAAACTAGTTTGCAATATTTCAGGATTTCTCTAACAAGCTCAGAGTTCTTGCAGCATGCAGGAAACCACAAACCCTAACATTACTGAGTACTGAATAGTTACCAGGACTGTTTTAATCCTGTCTGAGTCCAATCTGCAGCTCCTCACTCACTCGTACATGTTGTAGAGATGCTCAGAGATGAATATATCTCTACGACTTTAACCAACCTCCTCTGAATGTGTGTCAATGGACCTGCTGTGTTTTACAGAAGAAGAGTGAGAAGCCGTGTTGATTCTTGAGACTCAACAAAAGGGGCCTTGTGTGATCGGAAGAAAAACCGTCCTGTAATGAATCTGCATCCTCAACAATCCAACAAGACATGGACACATTTTAAAACCTGAGAGTGTGTGAGGTTACTCCAACGGTTCTAGTGACAAAGTCCAACCAGAGGCTAAGATATGGTTTTAGAAAACCTTTTTATTTTATTTCAAGCTCAGACAAAAATGTATCAAATCACTCAAACAGTCAGATTGATAATGAAGTTGTTAGACTGAACAGATTACATGTAAAAGTAAATTCATCTACAGGAAAAACTGATTATATTATTTTTTTTTAACTATTACATGGGTGAAAAATGATATAAATCAAATCAAAAGCAGCAGCAAACATATTGGCTCAAAAATAGAAAATGATGAAATGAAAAAATCCTCATGAGTTGAAACCACAGAGAAAAGTCTCTGGGATCAATCAGTTTATTTTCTTGATCAGCTGACGCTGCCGTCAGTGAATAAAATACCAGTCAGGATCACACAGACTTGTACGTCTGTGGACCAGAAACTTTCTTGTTTTGGGTGGTGCCTGTTGGCTTCTATTTAACCCTCATTAGGAGAGGGCTTTCCTTTCCACCAAGAGTAGCTACAATCCTTAACTGCTTTTAACACTCGCCAATACCAGTTATCACCGACCCTCCACAGGAAGTCTGGGAGCTGAGGCACATATTCACACCAATCGAGCCAACAGGTTTGAGTCTGCAAGAGACCGATGATGGGCAAACTGAGGGTCCCTGTATTTTATTAATAATCAACAGTTCTTTGACTTAAGGAGAAACTCCCTCTGTTAACACGCTGTGGTCCAACCTCTTTTAAAGAAAACTAACCTTGACCCCTCTGCTTTTAAACATTTTTAATCAATTTTAAAACTGCCATTTGTATCCAGAGTTCTAGAAAAGGAGGTTTTAACACAGCTTTAATCTTTTATGTCTAATCACAACCTCTTTGAGAAATTCCAGTCTGGTTATAGAGCTGGTCACAGCGCTGAGACGGCCCTCCTCAAGGTGACCAATGATTTGTTTTAGCTGCAGATAGAAGGGAGGGAAAGATCTGAAGTCTCTGAGATCTCAGTGCAGCCTTTGATACTGTTGTTCCTGCTGTTTTAGTTGAACCTCTTAGAAACTGGGTGGCCATCAGCGACACTACACTGATCTGGTTTTATCTCATCTTTTAGAGTGAACCTCTGTGGCCACCATAGGTCATCACTCCTCTACCTCTACTATTACCTGTGGTGTACCACAGAGTTCAGTTTTAGGCCCAAGTCAATTCTTTATCTTTATGTTGCCTCTTGGCCAAATCATTCAGAGCTCTGCAATGGAGGGAGTATTTCATCCTCATATTATCATCTCATTTCAAGGTTCCAACACTGAAAGGGTTAACTGTAAAGCAGCCAGCTGTTTACATCAGCACACCCCTCAGATCTTTCTTTGTTTTCATCTTAAGTTCAGCGCTCTGCAAAGCCATGGATCCACCTCAGAAAGAGAGGCGATCAGGACTGAGCTGGCTTCAGCTCCCTTTACTCGCACTGAATCAATCACATCCCGAGCTTTGTCTGCTCTGACTTTGGTGTGGAAGGACTGCATCTCTTCATCCTGTATAACACCGTGCTGCAGGAGTCTGTCTATGAGCTGGTTCAGAACAGGATCTGACACTCTTTTGATGAACTCTACTCTAACTTTAAAAAGCCTGTCCTCTGCTGGAACAGTATTCGGCAGAGTTTCCCGTCTTGAACCTGGAAAGAAAAGACAGAAAAGACCTTTGTGTCACACTTGATTTCTTCATTATTACAGAATTTTATCAATTAATAAATAATACTACATCTTTTCTTACATCAGGTAATCTTTGTGCACTTGAAACCACTTCTGTTGGGCTTTCAGAGATATTTCACACTAAGTCATGCCTATCTGTGCTGCAGGACTCTTTGTACAGGATGTACTATAGGGCCCATAGAGAGATGGATGGAGCCATATTAACGCTAAGACACACATCACGTCTCCAGACTTTCTCCTGTCTTGGTCCTGGATTTTCAGAGTCACTCTGTCTTGGTTTGTCGTGAGGAAAACTTTAAACGTTGGGAAAAAATTTGGTCCATAGTTGATGCTGAATTGTGAACCACATTCTGTGATAAATAATACATGGTGTACATTACATTGGTATTCTGTGCATCTGAATCACTTACAACACACGACTATTGTGCACTAGTTGTGTGTTCACACTATAAGGTCTGCTGGTTGTGCCTGACCTGAGTGCTCACACTGTACGAGTGAAGTCAGTACAGACCTTTTAAAACTTCACACCGAGGGTGAAGTGTTTCCTTTCAAATCCTATCTCCTCTCTCTCTCTATCCATCCTCCACAAAAACACAGCATCACCTCTGTCAACTGCATCAGAAAGTCATTCCTGCTTCCATCATGATAATTTAGGACGTGTCCTGACAGTTTACGAAGGAAAAAAATCCCCCGATGTTATTTATTCTGTAATGTTGGAGTGTCTGGAGTCCTACCAACAAAATATCAAAGGTGTCAGAAATCCGTCTGACCAGTCGGGTCAGATGTGATTGGTTTGATGTAGGCCCTCATATTCCCCTGTACACAGCATGATAAACGACGCCTGATTGGACTGAAAGTCAGAGCGACTTCAAAGTGATTAGTGTGACTCAAAGTTTGTGGCTGAATCACCTCAGGCATCACCTTAATTTACTACCCTTTAAAGCCATTAAGGACAAAAATGTCCTTTTAAAAAAACTCATTTAAAAACTCAACAGATTAATATTTTTTCAGCTTTTTCTTTTTTTAAATCTCTGAAAAACTTCAGCTGTGCTCAAAACTACCAAACATTCAATAATTTTGAGGATTTTAACCCTTTAAATGACAGTTTGATTACTTAAAGTCAATGTTATTTTTTTATGAATAAAAGTAGAAAAAAATGTGAAATCTTCCTTAAACCAAATGTTGGATGGCTGGGGCATTATTTCTAAATCCAGCTTGGATATGTCAATGATTACCCAAAATATTGACTTTGATGGATTATTAATCTTTTGTGTAGCATCCAATTTATAATTTACTACCCTTTCGTGTCACTTTCGGGAAAATTTGTCAAATTTGTCATTTTTACAGTTCATCACTAAAATCAGCCGTTTCCCCATTATAGGCCTAGGCATCTTAGCTGTCCTGAATGAATACAGCTCAAATTTACCAGGAAAATTCATTTGTAAAGCATTTTAGAATTATAGTCAGTTCCTTAAATTAGCCTAAAATGGCTAAGCTATACAAAAACTGACACATAAATTCCTACAGTCCAAAAATGCCCCATTGAAAACCATTGAAAAGGACATTTTTGATCCTATATTGATCTTAACATAAACTAATGAATTCATTTATGTTTGATTCTATTTTTGAGTAAACGCTTTCAATTTTTATATTTGTCCACCAGATGGCGCTACTTTTCCCTTAAAAAGCATGCTGCATAATTTCACATTTTTTACTGTTTTCTGCAAAGGTGCCATGCTACTGGATTGATAAATGTGTGTCTCTACTGATGTTGGATCATGATGTGTGTGTGTAAAAAGTGTGCGTGTGTGTTTGTATATTTGAGTTTTTGTGATTTTGTTTGATTAAAATCAGTGGAGCTGTGTAAACATACTGGCCTTTAAAGGGTTAAAATCCCCCAAATAAAATTAATATCCTTGTATATGTGTGCATGTTTATTCCAGGCTGAAGTAGTTTTTAAAAAATGATTGTTTAAAGTGGAAAAATATTAATACATAATAATTTTACAACAGTTTTTGGGAAGCTGACATTTTTGTCCTAAAGCAGGGTACACACATAAAGATAATCAGGCTGTTTTTGTCCTGATTTTCCCCCTTCCCGACCAAGGACGAGAAACGCCTGATTATCTTAGGTCTTATAAGATTATCCTGTAAGATTATCTGAGGTCTGAGGTGTGTTGAGAGTGAATTTGTACCGATAATTGGCTCAGAAAACGGTTGGGGCTGACAATCGTAAATGTTAAACTTGTTCAATATTTACGACCAAATATCTTCGTGTGTGTGGGGAAAGCCGACGACTCCTGAGTCATGACTCCGTGAATTGTGACGTGGAACGGAATGTAGCCAATCAAGAAGCGAGCTGACTGACGACAACCATAGACATTATATAAGTACAGTTCTTAACAAAGTTATTAGACCACCCTAACCCTAACCAAACTAAGGTTTCTGCCACAGCATTGGTAATTACCAAAATCATTTTTGATGTTTCTGCAATGGTTAATACACCAATATGTAGAAGCTCTTTAACCCAAATGATATTTTTAATGCTAAAATAGAATTATTATTGTTATCCATGAATTTTCAAATTTACTGATTTACAAAAAAACTGAAAAAATAGTAAAGCACATTAATATTTCTGATTAAAATGTCAGATTATAGTTATTTACTGTCATTCCTGAACAGAAAAATGAGTTTTAGTGCTTGAATGTTATGCTTGATTCATTTCTGACTTCTCAGAGAAGCCCAGTGAGCCGGCTCAGATTTGGGTGAATTCAGTTTGAAATTCCTCATTCCTGTTCAAAATGGTAAAACGTGGAGAGCTGACTGAAAATGAAAGAGTCCGCATTAAAGCACTTCATGATGCTGGATGGTCTCTGAGACAGAGATGACAGGTGGTCTAATACATTTGTTAAGCTCTGTACATAATGTCTATGACAACAACTCACCTCTAGCTCGCCCAGTAGAGTATAAAGTCCATGTTCGCACTGTCTCCAGGATTTTCTCCACAGTCTTCTCTGGGTTCTTTTTTTGTTTAATTTGGGATTTTTCAGTTAAAAACAGCCCCAAGAACACCATCATTCCCTCTTCTTGTGTGTCCTCTTCCATGCTGTGTTTTCCGATTGTTTCTATGTTTCTTCTTTGTCGTTTTTGTTTGATCACGTGTGATCACACGAGATTTCTGGCTTGTAGGACAAGATTCTAGATCGGTGGTGGGACAGAATCACGATGTGTGTGGTGTGTTGACATTATCGGACGATCAAAACTGTTCAATGCCTGATTTTTTATCTTCATGTGTGGGGTCTCTGACAGATAAAAAATCTCTTAAGATTTAGAAAATCCTTATGTTTGTACCCCGCTTTAGGGACAAATGCATTAAAAAAGGGTTAAAAAAAGCCATAAAATCCTGACCCGAAACCCCCCTAAAGAGTTAAATATGACCTCTACCTGTATTTCTTGGAGGACCTGTGTCTGTCTTGGTCAGGGCAGACTGGCCTGAAACAGAAAAATGCAACATCTGTAGAGTTATGGATGTTTGAATCAAACAGTCAGGTAGTTAGTGGATCACTGAGAGGAAACATTACCGTGTTGGACAGTAGCAGTGAGGTAAACATCTCTAACAGTAGCTCCACAAAACTGAGGAGTGAAGATGATGCTTCCATCCTGGGCGGTGTATGTGCTACTTCCTGCTTCCCTCTGAGTGCCAGCTGATCGAGACCAGACAGAGTAGTTAGGAATTATCAACAGCTTGCATTGTTAAAACACTTTGACTCTTAGATCACACTCCAGATGTAGATGAACAAAATATTTCCGTGTTAAAACCAAGCTGTGGATTGGTTCATCATACCAGTCTGTGGTGGTACTGGAGCCACGTTTTGACCGCTCTGGTTTTCCATGCTGCTCTGCTCCATCCGGCTCCTCTAACTAAAGAAGAAAAGAATTAAAACCAGAAAAAAAGAGAACAAAACAAAGTGATTTTATTTTCCTCCTCACCTTCAGCGATCCTGACAGCCCGAATCGTGAGAAAAACATCAGAAGTTTCTGTCGGTTTTCCTCAGGAATTTCCCTCCTATCTCTGAGCTGCTGCGTTTAGAAAATCAGGAAGGGATTCTTCTCTCTGTTCTTCCTGATCCCGCCCTGATTGGCACATACTGCAACCAATCAAAGCACAGGACTAAAAATTTAGGGTACAGAAGTTTATGAAGAAGTGCCTTGGTTCATTACTTCCTTACCAGCTGCAAAACGCATATTTAGTTTGTTTTTATCATTATAAATAATGAAATAATAATATCTGCTCTTTTCAAAGACTCACTTAAAAGAACTTACACAGAACTTTTAGATCCAACACAAACATTTACCCATCATGCCTCAGTCTGTGTCCTCTGTGAAACCAAACACCAATCTTGATTTAGCATTTTAGCCAAAACCAGGATACATTAAAAAAAAACCAACAAATGTGATCTTTGTCATGGGTTAAAGGAAACATGGTGGTTTCTATTCAGACTGGGCCTGGAACCATGAGGGTGTATGATCTGTCCCTGCAGTTAGAGTCATAAAGCCCATCCTATCAAATATAAATAAACACGACTAAACTCATGCATACAGGGGGAAAGATGGCGTCCAATCCACGGAGCATGTGCAAAAGGTGAATTGACACGAACTGATCTGTAAAGTAGACACCGTCCTGGGTGTGCCTGTCCTTATGGCATGAATGTAAATGAGAGAAATCTTCAGGAGACACAAATGGTCAAAAAGTGACAAAAACATGGCAAAGAATGAGTGAAAAGTGACTACGGCAGGAAAAAAGCAGCAGAAAGGCAGAAAAAATGGGCAACAATGGGGTAAAAAGTGGCATTTAATGGCAAAAGGCAGCTTAAATGTTTGAAGCTGAAAATCCCAGAGAACTGGCCCTCCACAACTGTGATTTAGTTCCACTATTAACTCATTTTTTGAGACTTTTTACCTTTTTTTTTTACCTCTTTAACCCAATTTTTGCAAGACATTTCCTCATTTTGAACCATTTTTCCTGCATGCTTTACCCCTTTCTGCCACTCTTTTATCCATTTTTTAAACTCTCTTTAATTTTTGCCACTTGCTATCCCCTTTTCATTACATTTTTACAATTTTAGCAATTTTAAAACCATTTTTTCCACTTTTAACCCATTTTTGATACTTTTTGCCTCTTTAACCCATTTAAACCACTTTGGTGCATGTTTTATCCCCTTTGTGCCAGTCTTTTATCCATTTCTTGCCACTTTTAAACCCCTTTTCATTACTTTTGTTGCATTAGTTTTTGTCATTTATAACAAGTTTTTGATACTTTTTCCACTTTTTTCCTCTTTTGTTACACTTTAAGGCAAGGCAAGTTTATTTGTATGGCACATTTCAGCAACAAGGCAATTCAAAGTGCTTCACACAGGTCATTAAAATACATTGACAAAGGGAAAAAGAAACACAATGAAATCATTTTAAACAAAGCATGTAAAAGGTGATTAAAAACAGCAAATAAGACCCAGACAAGAGAGACACATCCCTCTAACCTCTTTTCCCCACTTTATCTGGTCATTTTTGCAGAGGTTATTGAAGTTGGGTGGTATGCGGTGCTTGGCTATAGTAGTAGCATTAGCCTCCAGTGATTTCCGTGTAATTTGATCCTGTTGTTATTACGAGCTCAGAGAGAGCCGGCGCATAGCGGCTGCAGATGGGAACGTTTTGTCGTTTAAATTAACGAGTTTAACAAAAAAATGGGCCAGGAAAATATGTTGGCTCACCTGTGCGCTGTGTTGAAAATGTACAAAGTACTTCATTTCTCCCAAAAACCCCCTCTGTGTCAGGAACTAATTTACGATGCAGCTTTCGCTATTTTGTATCCTTCCGCCTCCGCACACTGTTCACTGTTCACACATGCGCCGGTCAGCTGTGTGGGTCTTTCAGAGTCCAAAGTCTTGACTGAGGCGACAGCAGAAGGTCTTATATCACACAGATAAGGTTTTAAAGACAAGGAGAAGCATGTCTGGGGTTCTCCTACCGAGCAGGGAGTGCTCCTCTTCCTCTCCAGTCCAGAATGCAAACAGAGTCCTGGACTTGAACAGCAGCTGAGTCTGACAGACATGGTCCTCCCTGTCAGGGGTGCATGGCCCCCTTTAGGAACCACTGAGGCCCCGTCCACATGGAGATAAAACCATATATTGCTGTTTCCTTTAGAAAAAGTTTTCCATAAAGACGGGACTGTTTCAGGAAATATCCACGTAAGCATGAAACCACTGAAACGACTGAAAACGCTGTAGTGCATATGCCACGCCTGTATGTGGCGCTGTGTTGCTGCCACGGAAATACACCAAAAGAGAAGAAGATCACAGAAAACTGACACAAACTTTGTTCTAGTTGCCCTTCTGGTTGTTCTCTGCGTTGGATTTAAGAATATATGGTGTGTGCGTTTTCGCGGTGGTGGTGAAGGAGCATCAGATTTTGCTGTAAAAGCCATAAAAAGCTCAGTAGCTTCTGCAGCACGAACATGACCGTGTCATCTGCTATTAGTGTTTCAGCCAGACCCGTGCAGGCGCCTTAAGGGAGCTACGCTGTGTGGGACGTAATCGTTTCAGGAAAGATGCGGATAGCCGTCAACATGGAGACAAAACGGTAGTCATTTACAGATTTATGCACTCTGGGACCTGTTTTCAAAAAGTATCATTTACAGTCACCCAAAACGCTGTTTCCGTGTGGATGAAACGCTGATGCAACAAGAAGCTTTTGCGTATACGCCTGAATTCGTCTCTGTGTGGACAGGGCAAGAGTCGACAACAGAAACAAACCTGAGAACGAAAGGATGCATCTGAGGATGCTGCTCTCATCCATCCTCTCTCTGCGTGAATTAAAGCAGAAAATGTTAATGCTGTTGGTTTTAATTCACTTCCAGAGACACGCTGAGGTTAAGTCATTTTGATGCATTACATGTTCCAGTAAAAGTGAAACGCTCTCGTTTATCCTCACTAACCAACGGCTCATTATTCCTCCTCTTCAAATGCAGCACCATGCTCAGGTTCCTCTGAGTCTAATCTGTTAGAAACACAAACAAGCGCAGCACTGACGGCTGCAGCTGCTCCTCCTGTAAGGAAGAGAATCTAAGAAGCTTATTTTTATGAACTTTAATGTTTTGAAGATGAAATGTGGAGTCTTCTAGGAATCCTGCTGTTAGAGAAGAGATCAAGGCAAACGGAGATAAAGGCAGTTAGGTATTTCTGCAGCCTGGGATCCTCTGACTGATCGGCGACCAATCATTACTGTCTGATTTAACTGATCAAAGTTCTGTTTGGAGACACCGATCACCTACTAAAGAAGCTGAACTTCATCCCCCCAACACTCTCCAAACTTTTAATCCACATGGAAACACCGTGTCAGCACTTTTACATCCTCGACTGTCCCGGTGGAGCTAACTCAAACACAGGCTGGCACCGCAGCGTGAATGTTGTCCCTCCTTTTCTTCTGACCGTTTTAATTTCAAAGTTTCATGCTAATCTGGACCAGATCAACACCAGGAGTCTTTGGAGTAGGGTTGCCACCTTTCTAGCATAGAAATAAAGGACGCCCCACAATCCTCGGGCCACAGCCATCACAGGCCGGAGGAATGGGGTGCCTGAACCATGACTGCTATTACCCCTCTTTGAGTTTTGTTGTGGAGGCCATCGTTGATTTTCGGAGTGTTTTTAATAGGGCTGAACAATTTGAGAAAATAATCTAATTACAATTTTTTTATCCAGTATTGAGATTCCAATTTAACATCGATTATTCTTCAGGTTCCTAATCTTATAAGCCATTCTATATTATGACACACAGCTATTTCCCCAGAAATTTATATAGAACAACCCAAAATCTGCAAATAAATGTTCTGAATTTCTAAGAAAAAACTAACATTTATAAAAGTACCCCCTACCCACCAAAAAATCAAATCAACATCCCAAAAATGTACAAAGACATTTCCCGAGCTTTCATGAAATTACTTAAAGTTTCAAACCTAATTCTCTTAGAAATTTGAATCAGATTCCCCAAAATTTACAATTAAGTCTTAAAAATTTCCCTAAAATACCTACAATTTTCTAAACAAATTTCCAAAGGAAGTAAAATCAAAATTCCTACAAAATTCAAAACACATTTCTCAAATTCCTGCAAAAATATCTACAAATTTCTTAGCTAATTTTCCCCCAAAATTTAAATGGATCTAACAAAAATGTCTTATTGCAAATATTTTAACGAAGGGAGTGATGACTTTATGGATTTATTTTGAAGACAACAGGTTGTATCCTCCAGCGTCTGTGTGTACAGACACGTTTTAATATCTGATCCGAATGATTTCAATCTGACTGAAAAAAAACGCTCATGTTCCTGCAGCTAACGTCAGCGTTAGCCCGAGAGTTCATGGTTGTAGTCATATCATCCTCTGATTATCCTTCAGAACAAAACAAACCAGGTAGAACCTCCCAGAGTGGATCCATAAAGACCTGAACTATTCAGAACAAAAGCGTTTCAAACTGAGCTGTTAAATGTTTGTTTCTGTAGAACATGGGGGTGGATGGGACTTCCTCTGATGACAGCCTCTACTGCAGTGGTTCTCAACGTTAGGGTCGGGACCCCATTTGGGGTCATAAGACACTGAAAGGGGGTCTCAAGATGCCTTAAAAAACAAAGAACATTTCTGAATTACACTGTTGCCACTTTACGCCTATTTTGCCAAATATAACTAGTTTTCAGCATTTTTTCCAAATAATTTTATCAATTTTAACATATTTTTGCAACTTAAAACCCGTTTTTGTCCAATTTAAACCCTTTCCACCATTTTTTTCTGCCTGTTTTTGCCACTTGTAAACCAAATCTTGCCACTCTCTGCCTATTGTTGGCTCTGTTGACACATTATTGCCACATTTTAAGCCACATTTCACAATCTGATATGGCCATTTTGCCAGTTTATATCAAATTTCTTCCCATTTCACCAAATCTCCACCCATTTTTGCCACTTCAACGCCATTTCAGCCACTTTGGAATCCCATTTTACTGCTAAATATGCCCTTTTTTGCCACTTTTATCTAATTTTTGACATTTCTAACCCATCTCTACTACTTACAATCCAATTTCACCACCTTTCCCACCATTTTTTGCCATTATTAACACATGTTAGCTTGTTTTAAGACATTTTAATTATGTTTTTAACAAAAGGATCACTTCTAAGATCACTTTTTACTACAAAAAAATAATTAAAATTTGTTTCTCTGATAAGAGTGGTTATTATTCAGGTGAAATATAAAATACCACAGTTTAACTTTACAATGGACCAGGATTTTGCTGACCCCCAGTTTGGCTTGGCCCCAGAAAGCTCTCCCATTTATCCCCCTTATGGATGACCTTGTCTCCACACGAGTTTTCTTGAATGTTCATGGCTGTGTTCAACCACCTTCAGGTACCATGGGGGTTCCTGGTCTCTGGCATCTTTATTCTGGGGGTTGTGGGCTGAAAAGCTAGTGGACATGACAGAAACAGCAGCTTCCTGCACCTCTGCTTCTACTTTGTCAAACCCAGAAACCCTAACCAAGGAGGGCAGGGTTTAACTTTGCTCACTACTTTATAAAATCCATCACTTTCATGGATTTGTAAACGTCACATGTTGAAGTATTTGCATTCAGTCAGAGAGCAGATTTCTTTTATTCAGAGAGGAAATAATGAAATGGGATGTGTAGGATGAACTGTGCATCCACACTGAAACAATTAAAGCAGTGAATATGGAAGCTGGCAGGATTTACATCATAAACAACCTGTGAACATTTCACACATGCAGCAGATGGTGTTAGTGGAGGGTGACGGGAACCAGTGAGGCTGATCTATAAGGAACCACAACAGGATCACAACCCAGCACAGACCCCCTCCATCCTGTCTGATATCCACAGGTTTAACCACCTGGTGACATTGGCCTCCGAGGATATGGAGCATCTGTTCCTCCATCATGAATGTTGGATGTGAACGTATAGAGATGTCTCTTACATCCGGTGACTTTCAGGGTGCATATGCGCGCTCATGCATCCCTTCTGTTGTCAGAAACAACAAATGTTA
This sequence comes from Cheilinus undulatus, assembly GCF_018320785.1. Lineage (NCBI taxonomy): Eukaryota > Metazoa > Chordata > Actinopteri > Labriformes > Labridae > Cheilinus > Cheilinus undulatus. Next base: position 2,117,580 of record NC_054873.1, read on the forward strand.
ATCTGTTTTCTAAACGCACTCTGCTAAAATGACCAGAACATCCAACTACACTGAGACTAAACTGACCAAACTGCAAAACTCAATGCACTAAGCAAAGCACCAAACACCACAGAGTACGAGCAACAAAAACATTCTCATTTAGTACAGCGAACACATCTCTGAGTGTGAAGAAATGGTAACTCCCCAAGGTTCCTACCTAAACTTAAGCTTACCCTAACTGGTTGGCATGCCGGGCTCGAGGCGTCACCAAACCCAGAATACTGCAGTAGGCCTGACTTGACCAACCACAATAAACTGAATCAGGCGCACCCCCTCCCCGGGGTTACCAACAAAAAAGGAAAAGAAAAGAAAATAACAAATGAGGAACCGAAGGAAGGGCGACCTCAGTCAGCCCAGCAGGAACCTCCTATCTCAACCAGGGAGAATTACCGCTAGCATGGCTTCCACACACTCAGAAAATGTGCTCACATGTACTAACCCAAACAAAAGACTCCAAACAGAAAATGCCTCTGTGCTTGTACTTGTTTCTAAAGATGGACGAGCACCCATTTTGTCACAACCTGGCTCAAAAGTGTGTGACAATCAGGGAGACCACACATAGTTGCCAAGTTTTACAAAAAATATTCAATGAAATAATGAACTAAGTCAGTAAATATCACAAAATCATCAAACTACGGTTGTCAGTGTGCATGCAGTGTTGGATGTGTGTGAGTGAGCAAATCAAAACTACAAACAAAGAAGCGGTCTCAGTCTGCAGGCCAGGGGAAAGAGAGCGAGCTCAGTGAACAGGGCTGCTTTATAGCCTTGCCAGCCCAGCCTGCTCAGGTGTGCTGCATTGTTGCATGTGATAGACTCCTCCCCCGTTACCTGCAACACAAGGAAGAGCAGAAACAAGGATAAGGCCTCTCCCTAGGCTGTAACTACCATTTCTGCCACCTTTCACTCATTCTTATTGCCACTTTACCCATTTTTCCACTTTTCATCACTTAGACTGTGGCTCTTGCTAAAGTATTTTTCAACAGTTTGGCTCTTTGATTGTGAGGGGTTGAGTTACACTGGTTTATACCAACAAGTTCCACTTTCAGCTCTGTTTTCATAAACCAGAGACCCTGAGAATCAGCCGACCTCTCCATGACCCCTTCCCACAGCAGTGACTTGAGGAAAGTCGTCCTCCTCCATGAAGAGAGGTGTTTTTAAACGTTTGTGCTTTGGCATTCACTCTGTAAGTGATGGGGGGTTAATGAAGTGGGACACCGTCTCCTGAAGAGTTTCAGACTGAGGAGGCAAACTTTAGACAGACGACAGGGAGGAAAAGAGCAGGTCTGCACTCAGCTCCATTTCCTGCTGTCAGCCTGCTGCAGAGAAGGACGGGCGGCACGACTCAGAGAGACAGAGAGTGTGATTAGATCTGACACGTGTCCTCGCCATCGCTCTGGTTCCTCCATTAAGAGGCGAGGAACTCTTCAGATGTCTCTGCTCCTGAAATAAAAACCTCATCAACTGCATGAGCAGGTTACAGGAAGTGCCTGCCACTCACCTGCACTCATGCTGCTGTGTACGGGGCGCTGTAAAGCCAGGAGACGATGCTGAGCTGGATGTGATGCTGTAAATCCTTCAGAGAGCGTCTGTCCTCTCTGATTATCCTCCAACCACACTCTTACAGGCTAAATACAGCCACACTGGCAGCTAATCGTTCCTATCTGTGCAGCCCTGCTGTTTCTAATTACCTTAAATTAACTTGAATAATTATAATTACACTCTTTTTCATGCTCATTGCCTGGAGGAACGTCACGGCAGGCTGGAGGCGTTTCTCTGGAGGTTAACCTTCGATGGGTCACGGAGAAAACTACTGGATTTCTGTCTAGTTGAATCCAGCCGGCCTCAGAGTCGGTGGTCTGTGAGGAGAAACATTTAGACTGCTTCTAATGGAATCTCCATCTTTTCACCAGGAGGAGGGATTAGTGGAGTAATGTCAGGTATTAAGCATGCAAACACAAGAAAAAGCATTTCACTTTATGCATGATGCTGTATGATAGTCTGTCCTGCTGCTTGTCCGTGCTGCTGAGAAAATCACAGGTTTAATTTGCAGCATGAAGTCTGCAGAATTTCCCAGTCTGATGCTGTTATTTCTGAATATTTCTCATCTTGCAGATATGACTCTGATCCTGCAATAATGAACGGAAAATTGGTGCCAAATTGAGATTGCCGTTTCAAATCATCTAAGCCTTTCTCCATGCCTGGAATATCTCTATAGGGAGCGCTGACAGTGCTGATAATGAGGCGTAACCCTCCCTATAACCGTCACTCCGTATCAGAAACTCTTTCTCCCTCCCTGGCTTCTCCTCGTCTTGGTCAAAGATTTAATCGATATCCATCATCGTCTCCATCTCCTGCTGGTCCTGCAGCTGTGGTTGTTTGTCAGTAAAATGTTAAAGCTAAAACATAAAAATCACTCAGAGAGCAGAGCAGAATGGAGATGAGTGGATGTAGCTCAGGAGAAAACAACGAGGGCGCTGAAAGTGTTATTTAGTGGCTTCATGCTGCAGGAGAAAATAACATGGCACATGAATCAGCCGTCTACATGAATCCTAATGACACTGGGGCAGTAAATGACCACTGCATGGACAGTCAGAGACTCCCCAGAGTTTTCTTTACATGAGCATTACTGTCTAAATCAGTGCTTCTCAACCTTGGGGTCGGGACCCCATTGGGGGTCAAGAGACACTTAGAGGGGGTTTCCAGACGCCTTAAAAAACTTAGAATATTTTTTAAATTACAATGTTGCCAATTTACACCAATTTGACCAAATTTGAACCATTTTTCATCACCTTTTAACACCAATTTTAACAAATTTTTGCCACTTAAAACCCCTTTTTTCCATTTTAAACAATTTCCATCACTTTTTATGCCTGTTTTTGTGACTTTCTGCCTATTTTTGCCTTTAACAACCCATTTTACACTCCTTTTTGCCCATTCTGATCACAGTTAACCCATGTTTGCCAGTTTGTGTCCATTTTTCACCCCATTCCACCTAATTTACACCAATTTTTTTATTTAAAGACATTTCAGCCACTTTTGATCCCATTTTTGCCACTTTGACCCATTTATGTTCTTTAAAAATCCAATTTCACCACCTTTTCTTGCCATTATTTACCAATTTTAGCAATTTTAACCCATTTTAATTATGTATTCAAGAAAAGATTTTTGTCATCTCAGGAGGGCTAATTGAAGAAAATAGATATTTGTTTCTTTGATCAGAGTGGTTATTATTCAGGTCAAATATAAAATATGGTTTTCACAGCTTAACTTCACAATGGTCCGTGGTTCTTCTGGGCCCCTAGTTTGGCTGGGTACCAGAGACCTCCCCTTTTAACCCTCCTTATGGACCACCTTGTCTGCACATGACTGTTTTTAACTGTGAAGGCTGTGTTCAACCACCTTCAGGTACACTGGGGGTCTGCGGTCTCTGACACCTTTATTTTGGGGGTCGTGGGCTGAAAAGGTTGAGAACCTCTGCTCTAGTAGACAAAGAGAGCTTTATAATTCTGTTTCAAACACAGAGGTTGCTGCTTGGTTGAAGCTTTGATGACAGACTTGTTATAGCCTCTGTCTTAGA